>NC_071398.1:43070864-43138603 GCF_022682495.2 Desmodus rotundus
TTGGACTAACCGCATGCCCTTATCCCAGAGACCCTCCCTATTGGCTGCAAGACTTTGCCGGTTCAGGCTGTGATTGGTCGTAAACAGAAGTCCTTCCCCTGAGCAACCACCTGAGAGGGGTTGGAGACTGGAAAGGTTGGAGGCACTTGGGGTCAGACTCACGTTGAGCCGGCGGGAGGCAGATGTAGGTCTTGAAGAACTCGCTTCGGCGGGCGGCCTCCTTAATGCGGTTGGCAAGCGGCTTGCTGACCTGCCGGATGCCCAAGTATAGCAGCTTCGCCATAGGGAACGCACCCACCACCATCTTGCCGGCCGCACGGGGACGCGCTACCCGGCTGACTGGGAGGGGCGGCTCCAAACGCTCCCTCCTCCCCCACCCGCCTGTCGCCGTGCGTGCGTGCGTGCGTACGTACGTGCGTACGCTGGGGGGGAACTGGAGGGGTTCTCTTTGATATCACCGCGTCTACGCTGACGCACCTACGAATATGCAAATAATGGCGGAAGTGAGGCGCTCAGAGGGTGGTGCCGTTAAACGGCTTCTTGCGGAGCGTAGATGGGTTCCCACGCCCGAGTCCGCTGCCGCGCTCGGTCGTGACTGCGTGCCTGGGTTGCTTCTCTGCCCAAGTGAGGCTCTCAATTAGTCCTAATTATAGCTAAGGAATCCCAAATATACCTACCCCGGCATGATAGAGCTCTCACGGGATCAGGAGTGTCCAACCTCTTGGCATCCCTGCGCAACTCTAGAAGAGATCGATGTCTTGGGCCACACATTAAATACATTGTGATACATAATCACAAAAAAATCTCATAATGTTTTAAGTAAATTTACGATTTTGTGTTGGGCCGCATTCCCAGTCATTCTGGGGAAACTGGCTTGTAGTCTTACAGACCTGGTTTAAGATCCCGGTACCATTATTCACTTGCTGTATGATATTAGGAGAGTGACTTAACCTCTCTGAGCGAAAGAATTATCATCTACAAAACGTGAATCATGATAGCACTTATCTTACTGCTTTGCGAGGTTTGCCTACGTGTCCTGAATGTAAAAACATAGTTAACTATGTTAAGCGTTTAGAACAGTGCCAGTCACGTATTAAACCCTCAATCAACAGTCCTTATTAATACACAAGTATTAGCATCATTATTGCTTACTGTAGCATGAGGGTGCATTTCTTCTCCAGAAGCAGCTAATCTGACCCTTTACCAAGTAACTGACAAACTGTGACCCAGAGATGGGCAGGAAGCTGGCACAAGGTCCCTTGGCCAACAGAGGCCCACAGGCCAGCATCTTGGCCAATAAAACCATACTGGGTCTCAAGCAGCCCCACTGCCTCCATTGGGGGGTGAGGGCCCCCAGGGAGCAGGCTCAGGAAGTTTAGAGTCATGTCCCAGACGGTCCTCCCTTACCCAGCAGGGAGCAAAATCCTATAAACAAGGTCAGAAAGCAGTTGAGAGAAATTCCTGGATGGTGGAGTGCTGATGGGTAATTGAGAGATTCTAGGAGAGGCAGAGAGAGGAAGAGAGGAGCAGAGAAGTGGTGTGTGAGAGGAAACAAATGTTTGGGACGCAGAGTCAGGAGACCCTGGGCTTTCCTCGGTATCCACTCTGGCTCCCTGACCATCTTCTGTCAAGTCCCAGGCACCAACAGACCTGTTTTTTCACCTGTAATAATGATGGCACTGGCATTTGTGAACCCAGATATTCTAAATTACGTATTAAGATTAACAAGACCTGCTCTGGCTGGTATGGCTCAGTGGACTGAGTGCCGGCCTGCAAACCAAACAGTCGCTGGTTCGATTCCCAGTCAGGGCACATGCCTGGGTTGCAGGCCAGGTCCCCAGTAGGGGGGGTGCGAGAGGCAACTGATCAATGTGTCTCTCGCACATCCATGTTTCTCTTCCTCCGTTCCCCCCTTTCTAAAAAGAATGACAAGACCATAAAAACAACCCCCCTCCCCAGGATCCTTTCTGAACTACAAGTATGAGAAACCTGGGGGCCTATTCGAGGTCCACATCCACTTGAGACCAACCCCCTCCCCATCTTACAGACTGGCCAACTGAGGCCAGAGAATGAAAATGATTTATTCAGTGTTTCAAAGGGTCATTGGGATGAAGCTGAGGGAAGCTGAGGCTGGGATTTCTTGAGTCCCAGCCCAGAATCTTCTCCTGATCCCTGGGGGTCCAAGAACCTAGTAGGCGGGGAGGGGCTAAGGTCCCCCATGATGGGTTTAGGGAACTTCCAAACTTGTACATGACTTTTTTCTGTATAATTCACTGCCGTTTCCTTAGCTCCTAGAACAGTGTGTGGCACACAGTAGGTGCTCAATAAATATTTACTGAATGAATGGGAATGAGTATTTGATGGAGAAGTCTTTCATCTGATTCTCTGAGGAGACTGTGTTCAAAACATCTCCGTCCCAGTAGCTTTATGGCAGTAAGACAGGATGGGAAAATTACTAGGGCCCCCAGATCCCAGGCTCCCCTCCAATCTCTCCCCCCAACACCAAAGCCCCAACTTCCTGCATCTCAGTAACCTCCGCTCCTGCTAAACCATTTTCTTCATTATGGTTTTTTTTTTTTCCTCATTCCCCTCCTCCCTCCTCTTCCTTTCTTTGAGCAGGATTTCCAGGAACCTCTTCTGGAAACTTCTGGGGTGAGGGCATGTGTATAGGGGGTGGGGGATCATCGCATCTCATCAGGAGCTTGACGAAGCCAGTTCTACAGCCAAGGGAAGTGATCTACCAGAACGGGTGTGGCCTGTCCAGAGCTGGGTGCTTCCTCCTGTTCTCCAGTCTGGTTATAGAAAAAGGACCGTTCCTGGTGACCCCTGAGGGCAAGGGGAGGGAGGGAGACACCAACGGGAGCAGAAAGCCTTGGCCATTCTGGGGCGTGGGAACACAGGCAGAGAGGGGGAGGGGAGGGCCAGCCTAGGCTGGCCCCAGGCTGACTCACCGGCTGTGTGACCCTGGGCTAGTCTCTTGGCCTCTCCAGTGACTGCCCTGGAATAGGGCCTGGGATCCTTCCCAGAGGTTCTTCCAGCTCAGGCTCTCAGTTACCCTTTTCCCAGGATGGGCAAGATGCTCGTGCTACACAATCCCACAGGCCTGTGTGCGGCTTCCATCACTGTACTCCTTCAAAATAAATCCCAAAGCTCACCACTGCTCTTTGCTCCATCTGCCAGCGTCTCCCACCCGGACTACTGCAGTCACCGCTTCCTGGGGCTCCTGGCTTCTGCCCTAACTTCCCCTATTCTGTTGCCCACTCAGCAGCCAGCGGGATCCTGTTAACATGAGAGTCAAATCACATCCCTCCTCTTGTGTCTCCCATTTATCTTAGAGTAAAAGGCAAAGTCCTCACCAGGACTTCATTTATCTTATTTTATTAATTTATTTTTAGAGAGAGGGGAAGGGAAGGAGAAAGAGCGAGAGAAACATCAATGTGTGGTTGCCTCTTGTGTTACCCCCAAATGGGGACCTGGCCCGCAACCAAGGCATGTGCCCTGACTGGGAATTGAACCAGTGACGTTTTGGTTTGCAGGCTCACGCTCAATCCACTAAGCCACACCAGCGAGGGCCCCACCAGGACTTTAAAAGCCCTGAAAGATGGGCCTCTGTCCCCTGGCCAGTCTCACATCCCATTCTTGTCACCCTTGTCTGCTGCAGTCACACCAGTGTACTTATTGTGTCTCAAAATTCAGGCACTCTCTCATCCCGGGGCTTTGCACTCGCTGTTCCCTCTGCCCGCAACGCTCTTTCCCCGACAGCCACTGGGTTGACTCTCCTCAGCTCCTTCAGGTCTTTGCTCAAAAGCCATCGTCTAAGTGAGCCCTCCCCTGACCTCATGTAGATCAGACTCCATGCCACCCTATGTCCCTTCCTTCCAAACATTATCTTATTTACTTATTTACTGCGAGCCCCATGATGGTGGCGCCTGGGCTGTCTTGGTCACTGCTGTGTCCCCAGCCCCAGCCAACACAGGGCACGTTGTAGGTACAAGTGGATCTGTTGACTGAATCGTGTCCCGCATCCCCTTCCCCAGCCTGCCCTGCTCACCCCTCCTCCAGCCAGCCTGCCCAGATTGCCCTTCACTTGGGTTTGGACATTCTCCCCCTTCTTCCTCAGTCCCGACTTGGAGAATGCTGTTTATCTAAAAACTCAGAATTGCTCTGTCCTGTTCACTCTCCCCTGTAGGATGGGGGGTTCCCAAGAACAAAAGCGATCGCTCCACACTCAGTGAATTTCTCCTTCCACCTTCCCTTTGAGTCACTCTCCTTTACGGTCTTGCTGGAAATAATCCTAACTTTTCTCTCTTTTTGGCTTTACCTTCTGGAAATTTAATTTACTGGTCCCCTCCTCCAGGAAGCCCTCCCTGTCCCCCAGACTAGGTCAGATGTCCTTTTGGGTCCCCCCAGACCCTGGCCTGTCCTGTCTGAGCCCTGCCCACTCTGGGTCATCACTGTCCAGGGACAGATCTGTCATCCCCGTTGGAGTGGGGACCCGTGAGGGCAGGGGACAGGTCTGTTATTCATCACCACTGTGTCACTAACACTGCCCATACAGGGCTAGGCACAGTTTGATTGAATTTTTAAGGGGTCATGGTGGAGGATGACAGTTGGCCAGTGACACACCGACCTTACTGTTTTCCTATTTTCTTATATTCTCATGAAGAGTAACACAGCCTTATTTACATACAATTTGCATACGCCAGACCAAGAAGGTAGGGACTGTAGGATGAGATTTAGCTGGGGCTTGGGGGGGACGGTGTTCTGCTCAATTTGAAGTTCACTGTGGCGGTGGCAGCATCTTCAGCTGCACCTGGTCCTCCTGGGAGGGTGGAGCTGCCACCCAGCCGGCTGCCATGGCCTTGGCTGTGCTGCTTCTCTTGGAAGTGAGTGGGGTCTCCAGCGTGATGGAGGCGGTGGCCATCTCCTGGGGCTTGTCGCTGGCCAGGAAGTGGAGCAGATTGTGCAGGGCCTTGGCCACGTCACCGCGAGCGCCCTCGTTGACCAGGCAGTAGAGGATGGGGTCAGCCACACAGTTGAGACTGGTGAAGGCCAGCGAGCTGTGGTAGGCTGAGAAGACGCGCTCCTCGAAGCCGCAGTCCCAGGGGCGGCCCAGGTAGACAGCGCTGCGGGAGAGCAGGAGCACGTGGTAGGGCGCAAAGCACACCAGCACGATGGCGATGAGGCTGAGGGCCAGCCGCTTGATCTTGGCCTTCTCCTGGCGCTCGGTGGACACACTGCCCCGCACGGCGCGCAGGATCCCACGGTAGGACAGCAGCATGAGCGCCCACGGGAACAGGAAGCCCACGAAGACCCGGTAGAGGTTCATCCAGGCCACCCAGCCCTCCATGGGGAACTTCTCGAAGCAGAACGTATGGTTGTAGCGATCGCGGAAGAGCTCGTCATGGAACAGGGGCGCCGAGTTGGCGCCCAGCTCTGTGGCCCAGACCACGGAGCTCACGGCCACGGCCGTCTTGACCCGGCGCAGGCGGGTGAACCGCAGTGGGTGCGCCACGGCCAGGTAGCGATCCACTGAGATGCAGCATAGGAAGGCGATGCTGATGTAGATGTTGGTATAGAAGATGAACCCGAAGAGCTTGCAGGAGCCGGGGCCGTGGATCCAATTGTCGTGGTGCAGGAAGTAGTCGACCCACAGCGGTAGCGTGCAGATGTACAGCAGGTCGGCAATGCTGAGGTTCATCAGGTACACGCCCAGCTCGTTGTGCTGTCGCACCTGGCGGTAGGCGGCCCACAGGGCCAGGCAGTTGGTGGGCAGCCCCACGCCAATGACGAAGATGTAGAGGGAAGGTGGGAAGAGGTGGTCCATGCGCGAGTCCACGTGACATCCCTCCCACGTGCGGTTGCCCATTCTCAGCGCTGGGGTTTTCAGGCGCTTCCCATGGCCCACGGGGGCTGTGGGGCCGCGGGGGCCAGGAGGCCATCGGGGCCCCTGAGCCCCCTCCTTGGAGGTTCAGGGGAACATGGTGGTTGGCAGGCCTCGGGGAAGAGGTGAGGTTGACCGTGAATCTTGAGCCAGGCTGGACAGGAAGGGGTGGAGCTTGAGAGGGAAAAGTGGGGGAAAGGAGACAGTTAGCACAGGAGGGAGGTTTGGAGAGTGGCAGGATGAACCAAGAGCTTCCCCAAGGAGGTGTTTATAGACCCGATCAGAAAATGAAATGAGGGAGTGGTGGGGTGATATAAACACTGGAGGAGGGGAGTGTTCACGCATCCGTGGGCGGAAATATTCAGGACAGTGTTGGGACAGGACAGGCTACTCTTGAGCGTTGACAAGACCAGGCAAGGTGGGTGTGGCTGCAGGCATTTCCTGGGACCTCCTAAGAAAGGAGGAAACAGGTAAGGTGACCAGCGAAGAGAAGAAGATGGAAAAGGAGATGTTGGGGTGGGGCGGCGGGGGGCAGGGAGGAAGGATTCAGTCTGGGGAATGTGGGAAGGGTTTTTAAGAAGCAGGAAGGAGGTGAGTAAGGGCTGGATCGGAGGAGGGTTATAGATGGGGGGGCAATTTGAAGGGGGCAGGGGAAGGCTCAGGCTTGGTCCTGCTGAACAGTTGAGACGAGGTGGCCCCCCCTCACAGTTCAGAGCTGACTTTGCAGTTCCTGTGGGGAGAGAGGTCTCAGTGAGGGGTCCAGGGCGTCATGCCCTGCCCCTTCTCCCACACTCCTCACCCCAGTTCCTATAGGCTGCAGATCATGCCTATTTGAGCCCCATTCCAGACAACAGACCTCTGAAAACACAGATCTGAAGTGCCAGATATACTTTCCCCTAATAGATGTTAAAATAATAACCCAAATTAGATTTTAGAACTTTCTTCCAGAAACCACATAAAACTGGCACAAGAACCGTACCACGCTTTGGGAAATGCTGGGCTAGGTTAACACTGTCCTTTTTGGGCAGGGAGGAGGGGCCCAGAGAGGCTGAGTCACTACCCTGGAGGACGCACAGCAAGGCAGTGACTGAACAAGAACCGGAACTGGAATCAGGACCAGCCTCCCACTCCTACCCCAGGGTACCGCATTCTCGATGATGATGATGGTGATGATGATGATGGTGATGATAACAGCTAAAGCTTATGAGTCCCAGCATATAGCAAACCCTGTTGGAAGCACTTTTATGGGTATTAATGCATTAAAATGTCAAGAACCCTATGAGGAAAGTACTATGTGTTCCCTGTTTGACAAACTGAGGCACAGAAGCAGTCCAGAGACCTGTCCAAGGTCCTGATGACGGGAGATGGGGAATCTCGGCTCTGGCCTCTGTGCTCCAGCCTGTGCTTCAGTTTCCGCTCAGAAATAAGAGGACAGAGAGAGGCCCTGGGCTGCCAGCAGGGCTGGGAACCATAGCTGCACAGGGCAGGGGGGAAGGGATGAGAGCGGAAGCTGCTGGATTAGATCAAGGGAAGGGAGCAAGGCCAGCGCCTGCAGTCCCCTCCCTCGGGGACCACAGCCTTCTTTGCCTCCCTCCTGACTTTTCCCGAGTATGAACCTTGGGCCCATCACCTCCCTGGTGCTGGGAAGACCTGCAAGCACAGCGCAAAGGACACTCATGGACCAAGCCCCTCATCATCAGAGAGAAGAGGCATCTTCTGAAGCAGTTCCAGCCAGGGGGTGGCACAGGTTTGATTTTATGGGCTTTAGAGAGAAAAAAAAAAAAGATCTTAGCTGGAAACCCCATGTAAGGCAAAGAAAAGGAAAGCTGCTCTAGATAGAATAAGTTGGCAGGGGCCCTGGCCGGGTGGTTCAGTTGGTCATTGCATCATCCCAGACACCAAAAGGATTCAGGTTCGATCCCCAGTCAGGGCACATACCTAGGCTGTGGGTTCGATCCCTGGTCAGGGCACGTACAGAAGGCAACCGATCAATGTTTCTCTCTTACATCTATTTCTCTCTCTCTCTCTCTCTCTCTCCCCACCTTCTCTGTCTCTAAAAATCAATAAAAATACCCTCAGGTGAGGATTAAAAAAGGGGGTGTGGCTCAGTGGACTCAGCACAGACTGCAAACCAAAGGGTCACTGGTTCAATTCCCAGTCGGGGCACATGTGTGGGCTGCAGGCCAGGTCCCCAGGAGGGGGTGCTCAAGAGGCAACCACACATTGATGTTTCTCTCCTCTTTTTCCCTTCCCCTCTCTAAAAATAAATAAATGAATTTTTTTTTTTAAAGGAAAGAAGGTGGCAGGTGGTGGGCGGCACTTCTGCAGAATCCCCAGGACGCACTTTGAAAACCACTGCTAGAGCCAGTTGGACAGATAGGGAAACTGAGGCCCAGAGAGGGGAAGGGTCGAGCCCAAAGTCACACAGCAGGCCCTTGGAAACCTCCTAGACGCCTAAGCATCCTTCCACAGGAAACCCTCTGGCTCTACCTCCTCCACAATACACCCTGAATTCGCACCTGTCTCTAAAACCCCGGCCGCTGCCTGCACTGCGCCGCCACATCGGCTCACTTGCTGGGACCCTTACAGTGGCCTCCTCGCTGCGCTCTTGGCTGCCGCTGACGTCCCCCACCTCCCTCCCCACACCACGGCCAGAAAGGCCTTTCCAACGTGGGCATCAGCTCTGGTTACTTCTCTGCGTGAAATCCTCCAACGGTTTCCCAACGGACTTGATGTAAAATCACGACTCCTTGCCCCAGGTGACGAGGCGCTGACTGACTGCTTGCCAGTGGCCTTTCCAGCCTCAGAACGTGTGCTCCTACTGTCCCGCCCACCAGGACCTCTCTTCATTCAGATCTTGTTAGCACTAGCTTTCTTGCCCTGGCCAGAGGGATTCAGTGGGTTGGAGCGTGGTCCCGTAAACCGAAAAGTCACAGGTTTGATTCCCGGTCAGGGCACAAGCCTGGGTTGCTTGATCAGTCCCGGATCAGGTGCATTTGAACATATGAGAGGCAACAGAATGACATCAATGTTTCTCTCTCTCTCTCCCTCTTTTCCTCTCCCTCTCTCTAAAATCAATGGGCATGTCCTCCGGTTAGGAAAGAAAAGAACAGAACTAGCTTCCTCCTTCCTTCACTTCCTCAGGGACGCCCTTCCTACCCAGAGTCCCACCCACCTCCTCTCCCCCAGGGCTCTTTCCTCACCGTCACCTGAATCTTGGTTTTGTCTGTCCGGAGGGGAAGTTCCTGAGGGGCAGGGGCCTTGTGTAGACTGTTGTAGTGTCCCCAGTATACAGTAGGTGATTAATGAATGACTGTAGACTGAAGGAACATGCATTGGTCACGCTATTCCCCAACGCAGGCTCCCTCTCCCCTTTGGGCGGCACCAACCCCCCACTTCAGGCTCAAATAAGCCCCTGGGGGGCCCGGAGAAAAGGGGGAGCAGTGAAAAGGCAGGATCTGTCTGCTACAGAACTGACTTTGAAAGGCCAGGACTGGGTCCCGCTAGGGAAGTCCTGCCCTCGGCGGGGTCCTCAGCCGCCGTGCTCCTGCCCCCACCCTGACTCACAGAGCGGGGCTCCTGGATCCTGTGCAGGTAGAACGGAGGGGGCTTGCGGTAACAGTGCGATCCAGTCCCCCGCACCCCCGCATCACCAAGTCACCCAAAACACCTGTCCCCAGGCTCTCTGACCCCGGGTCCCCTCCCCTCTCTCTTGCCCTGTCTCTCCTTCCTTTTGTAACATTGAAGGAATTACTTTTTTTTTTTTTTTTCCTCAGGAGCTTCAGGCCCCCCTTTATAAGAAGGGGAGGGGCCCACTATTACACCAGTCACATCACAGATGGGGAAATCCTTGTCGATATCACCTATACGCTCTTGAATAATTGTTACTCCACAGGCCCCGGGCAGCTGAAACTAGAAATAAGTTTGTAGTGGGACGCAGCCCCCAGAGCTGGGATTTCCCTTTGCCCCACCTTCTGGAGACCACCTGGGTTCTGCTGAAACAGACACACAGGAAGGAGAATAATTTCTGGCAGCCAGAGGAAATAAACTTCCCATTGCTAATTTCCTCAAGGGGGAACCATCTGGACACTCACCCCTTTGTCCTCCCACCTCTCCTCCTCAGTCCACCTGCTTCTAGGGAGTGCTGGGCATGGGGGAGGAACCTCAGACATTCCTCTCTTCTCCCCCCACCTTGCCAGATCTGCCCACCATCGAGTCCCCAAAAGACAGCACAGAATGTCAGACTGTTGGAATCCCGCAGTGAGGCAGGAATGTGGCAACGGTGGGGAGTGGGGTGGGAGGTGGGGTTGCAAGGTTATTTCTGACCCCTCCCTGGTACAGATGAGGAAACTGAGGCCCAGAGGGGCAAGGGAGTTCTCTAAGTCACATGATGTGCCAAGACTGGACAGATTTGTTCTTTTTTTAAACAAATAAAGATTTTATTTATTTATCTTTAGAGAGAGGGGAAGGGGGAGAGAGAGAGGGAGAGACACGTCAATGTGAGAGAGATACATCAACTGGCTGCCTCCTGTGCCTGCCCTGACCCGAGACCGAACCGCAACCCAGGCACGTGCCCTGACCGGGAACTGAACCAGTGACCTTTCGCTCTGCGGAACGACGACTAACCAATTGGGCCACACTGGCCAGGGTCTGCGCAGGTGTGTTCTTAACTGGAGGAGCTTCCTTTCCCTGAATGTTTTCTCTCCACACTCCCTGCATTCCTGTGGTTTCCCTCAAGTCTTTCTGGGGTCTCAGCCCCTCTTGAGAATCTGCTAAAAGATACACGAACTTTCTCACCATAAATGCAAGTGACTTGTAGTGTCCTGGGCATCCCTCCATCACCCGACTCCCTTGCTGAGTGCCCCCCGCCCCCACTAGGGTCAAGACCCTCTTCAGTTGGGATCTAAGTTGCTTTCCTTACTCGGGCTTTGCTGGAGACCCAATCCCCAAGTCTCACAGACCCCACAAGAAGCTCCATCTGTCTCAGAGCCCCCCCCC
This sequence comes from Desmodus rotundus, assembly GCF_022682495.2. Lineage (NCBI taxonomy): Eukaryota > Metazoa > Chordata > Mammalia > Chiroptera > Phyllostomidae > Desmodus > Desmodus rotundus. Next base: position 43,081,747 of record NC_071398.1, read on the forward strand.
ATTTGGTCCCTGATGCCCACCTCCGCAGGCGGACACAAAGAGCGAGAACCCCAAGTGTGGAGTGATAGTGGGGGGACAAGACGGCTTGGTCAGACCTCAGTCCCCACTTTATCTCTCAGCTGCTCAGACCATATCCGTCCCTAGGTCTGCCTGCCAGCCACCCCTAAATCCAGCATGGGAAAAGGATTGGGGTGGGGTTGAGACGACAAGAGAAGAGGCGATGGAGCCCTCCATACGCCCATCGCCCTCCACTCACCAGATTCATCCTAGCAGCCAGCAGGCCACCACTCCCCACTTCCCCCCTCTGTGGGCTCTGGTTCCCCCTCCCTGGCTCACAGCTCCCCTGGCAGCCCCAGGGGACCGGCCAGCTCCAGTCCTCTCATTAGAGGGGACGAAATGTGATCACCAAGCCTCGCTCCCCACCTGGCGCCCTGGTGGCAGGCGGAAGCCAGGGAACAGTCAGGCCAAGCTGACCCGCCTTGCCGGGTCTCAGTTTCCCCTTTTCTATCTAATGGGTCCCCATCTTCCCCAAAGCCCACTCCACCAGGAAGGGACACCAGGGTCCTGGACTCCACCGCACTGACGTTCTAAATTCCAATGTTCCCAAATCCTCAGGTTCTATTGTTAGTCCAGTGCACAGTTTACTGTTCTATTATTGTAACGATGTTCTAGAGCTTTACCTGTCTTCCATTCTATTATTATTGCCACCGTGGCTTTCTGTGCCCTCGCCCAATAGCCCAGGAGGCTCACATTCCAAGATTCGAAAGTTCTATTGTTAGAACGCTCTATGATTTTTTTTAAAACATTCTATGACTTTCATAATCTATTATTAAACTCTCAGTGATTATTATCTTTGCCAAGCAAAAACATGAATGCGTATTTCCCTTTTTTTTTTTTTTTTTTGCAGAAATGGGAGCATACTCTTATGTAGGGTAAAACCCACTTGCTTTTCCCCCTTATCTATTCCATTTTTTAACATTCCAGCAGCCTGAAGTTCTAAGATTATGCAGAATGCAGAATTCTAAGATACCAAGAATCAAAGGGGGAGGGGGGAGCATTCTAGGGAGTTGGGGGGAGTTTAGTCACCACCTCCACCTAGTCCCTCAATTCTCACCATGTGGGGAGCGGGAGGTACCAGGAGCCCAGGCTGCCCCCCTGCCCCTTGCCCAGGGGGCCTGGCCTCAGCCCTCCCTGCTGGCTCACACCAGCTGAGTTATTATTTGTCTAGGCACAAACCAAATTATGGGCCCTGTCCCCCGGGAGCAGTGGGCTTCATGGGGGTGGGGGGTCAGGAGACAGAACCAGGCGGGAGTTAATCCCTGCGGCCCCCCCACTTTTCTTCCTCTCTCCCCTCCTTCTCTGAGATTCCTCACCTTCCCCCACACGGACCCTTGCCCCCTCTCCCTGGCCACCACCATGGCTTTAGAAATATCTTCTCTTCTCTGCTTCTAAAGTGCTCCCTTCGGGGTCCCAGCCGTTCCTACTCGCCCTGGCACTCTCCCTCTCCCTGGGAAGACCTCCTCCTCCAAATTAATGCGACTTAGTGGCAGCAAAAGAAGCCAGCTCTCTGGATTTGGGCTTCTGTGGAACTACAGTCCCAACCCCCAGCCTGGCACTGACTCACTGTGGGGACTTCTACTCTTGGGCCTCAGTTTCCCCATCTGCAAAGTGGGTGCTTGGCCTAGATGTCTCTGAAAGTCCTTTCGAGCCCACATCTGTGAACAGCCACAGAAATGGCCACGATTCCAGCAGGAATCTTTTTGGGTTGAAGGATTCAAATATCTTGAGGACCTCTGACTTGCGTTCCCAGTTCTCCCCTCCAATCATTCCCAGTTTCTGGGTCCTTCCATGCAAAGACCTCACATGCACGTCTTCTTGATGATATGATTCCAAGTTTGGGAGCCCTCATAGGTTTCTATCATCTTGTCCTAATGGGATGCCCCCAGAAAGGGAAACCTCCCCATCCTCACCCCAAATTTGAATTTGAGTTCATCCACAGAGTCAGAGCTGGTGGGGGCCCTCTCGGTGGGTTCAGGAGGAAAGAGGTGGGTGGTGGGCCCTGGGGGGCATTGGAGAGGGTGGCCCCGGTCATCTCCAGCTGTGCCCCCTAGTAAAACCCCCAGCCCACATTCTCCCTGAGTGCACAGATGCACCCTCAAACTGATGTCCCCCAGGACTCCAGAGCTGCCCCCTCAGCCTGCTTCGGAGGGCGGGGGAGTCCAGTTCAAGGAGGGGGGATGAGGCAGAGGCAGGAAGGAGTTAATGGTGACCCAGCCAAATCCTGGAAGGGAGGAAGTGTGAAAGGAAGTCCACCCCCCAGCCAGGAATTCCTGAAATTGGAGGGTGGGGTGGGTGGGACCTCAGCAGCAGTGAGGGGACTGTGTGAAAAGGGCGCTGGGGTCACCGTGTCACTCAGAGCTTACCTGCCCCAGGTGGCAACCCTGCTGCCCCCACCCACCCCCTTCCCAAGCAGCTCTTCAGCCCAGGGGGAAGCTCTGGGGATGGGTGAGGACTAGCATTGAGATGCGGACCAGGTCTAAGACGCAGAGAAATGGGGAGAGACAGCGAGACCGGAAGGGAAAAGGCAAAGAGATGGACAGAGACAGAAAGGTGTGGAGGTGGAGGCAGAGAGATTCACACAGATGGAGCGGTGGTCGAAAGACTGCTGGATAAAGGCTGAGACAGGGATGGAGGGAGAGAGGCAGGCAGAGATACAGAGATAAACACGGAAACACACAGGACGTAGAGAGAGAGGTAACCCCAGAGGGAGAGGGCGCGCGGACACGGAGACGTCAGAGACAGAAGGAGAGATGGAAGGAGAGACAGAGTAGGGACAAAATCAACCGTGGAGACGTAAGGAGAACCAGCGCCAGAGAGGGGCGGGGACCAGACGGCACGGGACACCGAGGCAGTCGACCTAGGGACGCAAAGCCCCCAGGGGCGCGGGGAACAGCGCCCAGCGGAGGCCGGACGACTGGCGCGGACCGGGAAGGGATCGGCACCTACCTGCGCGCGGCGGCTGGACGGGGCGGGCGGCGCTCCCGGCTGCTGCGAGGTCTTGGGCTCGACGGCGGCCCCAGGATCCTGAGGCGACTCCTCACGGGCACAGGCTCCGCCCCGGCCTGCCAGGCCCGCCCCCATTAACCCCTCCTTTGTCGCTGCCCCTTAGCCTCTTTAAGCCTTCACCCCACTAAAGCCTTCCAGCGCTGGGGAAATCTCACCTGCTGCTGGACCCCCCTGCCTTCCCACATCAGTCCTTCAAAGTCCGCAGTCTGGATGCCCTCACCTCATTAACCCCTTCGCCTACTCTCCCTCCAACCCCACACCTCTGATTTGATCAAACCCCCAGCTATGGGGCGAACTCCCCCATGGACCGTCCTTGAGCTGATCCATTTCCTCCCTTCGGAGTCCCCAAACCTAAGTCACTAACTTTCTGGTCGTTGCATGCCCCCCCCCCACAAGGGAGACAACATAGGGTTCTGCTAAGTCCCTACTCCCAGGGTCAGGGCCACCCCTAGAAGGAGTTCTGGGGCCTGCAGTCCCAACCCTGGCTCTTGGACAGACCTTAGGCTGGAGGTGACCTCTCTGTGCCTCAGTTTCCTCTTCTGTCAATATGGTCCAAGCATAATCCCTTGGCCATGGGGATGTCCTTCTGAGGTGTCAGCACTATCAACTTTATAAAACATGCCCCCCCCCCGCCCCGGTTCCCAATTCCTCCTTGTTTTATTGTCTCTCCCCCACAGAACTGTTCACCATCGAACGTTCCACGTATCTAACTTATTTTTTCCTAATTCTCCGCCTCCCCCCCAGGAGGAGCGTCATTTGTCATTTTTGTGCCTGGTTTGTTTACTGTTGTGTCTGTTGCCTAGAAGGCCGCCGTGCGCGGGATGGGTGCGCAGCGCACCCTGTTTTCAGGGAGCGAGTCCGTGAATGGTGAGAGCTCCTGACATATGTGCTTATTTTTTTTGTTCTCATCGTTCCTAATTGGTCATGAGAATTCACTCTTGGTCAAAGCACTTTGGACAGACCTGGTGTGGAGCACTCAAACATGGCAGCTATTAGGTTTGCAAAATCGTATTTATTTATTTTTTAAAATAAAATGAATACCCGGATCTGAAGGACAATGAGTTGAGACAAACAGATACACCCATGTGATTAAGCACCCAAATCCAGTTGGAAAATATTTCCATCACCCAGACCCTGGTGCGTTGCCCCTTCCAGGCAATACACTCCGCGTCACCCCCAGAGGCAACGCTGCACTCTCTTTTTTTCATGGGAGATTAGTGTTGCCTAATCTAGAACTTCACATAAATGGAGTGATACAGTTTTTTGTATGGTAGCTATTATGGTCATTCGCTGTGTGACCTTGGAAGGTGACTACACCTCTCTGAACCATATTCCTCTCTGGGCTCTTGAGGAAAACAGAGTGACAGAGTTAACTAAAGACCCAAATGACCTGCAACACACACAGGAATAAAGGCTTTTCCTTCTAGTCTCCCGGGGGGGGGGGGGGGGCGTACAGCCAGGGGCAGATCTCAGGAAGGTGCCTTTAGCCCCTCCCCTCAAATAACCCCATAGGCGAGCTACCAGCTTCAGGACAAGCCCCAGAGAGCCCTCCCGTCAGCCGCGTGGCCATCCCAAGCTCTTCCTAAAGAGAAACCCCGGGGCCCGCTGGTGGGCAAGGGCTCCCCTTTGGGGCGCACCCTGAGTCTATGCTGTGATGCAGGCAGGGTCGCGGCAGGAAACAGGGGCCGCTCAGCGTTTCAGCGGCAGCACTTACGAAGGGATGTTTTAGGGGACTGGGCAGGGTGAAGGACCCTGCACAGTATGGGGTGGCACCAGGCGGCCAGCCACCCTTTGGGCAGAAAGCTCGAGTTTGGAGGCGAGCACCTGGGAGTGGTGGCGATCGGTGCTGGAGCGCAGCCACTTGCAGACCGCAGCGATCCAGGGCGGGCGGGAAAGGAAACACTCCCGCCTCCCTCCTCGGACCCTCGGGTTTCCTATCAGCGCCTCTGATGGGCAGGACCCAACCAGAAAGCCACGGGCAGGGGACCTCCGTGGGTGCAGTCCGCACAGGGTAGTCTCCCAGGGCCCTGAGCGGGGGGCGAACATCTGAGTGTCCCTGGCGCGGGTGGGTGGGTGGGGAGGGGTCGGCTGGTGGAGAATTACCCGCTGCACTACTCTCGTAGAACTTTCTAGGCACATTTTTTTCCAGGCAGGTTTGAGGCTGGGCACAAGGGGGCGACAGAGCGCTAAGAGACCCAAAGACGCTTCCCCAGAACTTGGACTTCACTACGAGCGGGCTTTGCAGGTTTCTCCTGCAGTATTTCCCTCCCTCAGGAATACGTGGGCTAGGTAGGTTGTCGCCGTGAAACTGCAAAGCTCTGAGCTTTCCATCCCAGGTGATCATCGGTAGAGGGGAGAAAAGGAAACGCGGGTGTGTAATGTTCTACATCATTTTTATGGACCGTTCCGTCCAGGAGAATCCCACGTTTGCTCCCTTATTGCATTTCCACTAGAGCAGTGGTTCTCAAAATGCGGTCCCTGACCGCGAGTTGGGGCAGCTGTGCTGTCATTACAAGGCCTGTGGGGGATTCTATGCTCCTTCAAGTTTGAGAACTACTCAACCAGAGAACAGAGAAAAAGTCTGTGCCTCATACATTAAAATAAATAAATGGCCCTGATTGGTGTGGCTCAGTGGGTTGGATGTCATGCTGTGAACCAAAAGGTTGCCAGTTCGATTCTCAGTCAGGGCGCATACCTAGGTTGCAGGCCAGGGCCCCGGTTGGGGGTGTTCGAGAGGAAATCGATCCATGTTTCCCTCTCTTTCTCCCTCCCTTCCCCTCTCTAAAAATAAAATCTTAAAAGAATAAAAATAGCCCTGGCTGATGTGGCTCAGTGGATCGAGTGCTGGCCTGTGAACCAAAGGGTTGCCAGTTCGATTCCCAGTCAGGGCACATGCCTGGGTTGCAGGCCAGGTCCCCAAATGGGGACACGTGAGGGGCAACCACACATGGATGTTTCTCTCCCTCTTATCCTTCCCTTCCCTCTCTCAATAAAAAAAAAATCTTTAAAAATAAAGTAAAAATAAAAATAAAGATGTAGCCAGACTGCTTGAGGAAACCCTGTGGATCACCTTAAAAAAATCTTTAAGAAAGATGTAGTTAGATAGCATCACTATAAATGATCTAGGCTACAAAAGATGAGGAAATGAGAGTAACTCAATCCCCACCCATATATATACATTCTCTATGGTGTGGTAAGTCAGGGTGGTAGTTACTGTGGGGGGGGGGCAATGGGTGGGATGGGGCACAAGGGGCCTTGTGGGGGGCTGGGGATGTTTCTCCATCTGCGAGCTGGCTGCACGAATGGGTCATTTGTGAACTCAGCAGACTGTGCATTTACAGTGAGTGCATTTCTCTGCTGTATATTAAACACGAATAAAAAGTGAAAGTAAAATGTTTTGCTCAAGATTACACATACTGAGCTGAGAAATTCCTGATGACCACATTTGAGCGGGGCCAGCTGGGACCCTCCTACACCACGCAGGCAACTTGTCATTGTTTATCTGGGTGGAGTTGGTTTTGCCTCAGGCCACCCAGAGTGCTTAGATCCTAACCCATGGGCATCTTTTGTGTTATAGGCCCATTTCTCTGAAAACATTTCTTGCCCTATTTTGACCTTGTGGGAGAGGTTGTGGGAGGCTTCCATGTTTTTCATACAACCCCACGTCCCTGGTCACAATCATTGGTCTAGGAGGTGTACTTCACCCAAGTGGAGCCAATCACAGTAGACCAACCAGCGGGTCAAGTTGATTGACCTGCAGATGGGCCAATCACAACCTTTCCCTGAAATTTTTGGCCCTGGGGCCCCAGGCTGGCTGATGCTAGCTTTGTAGCTGCTGGGTGCGTTGTGTGGAGAATGCTGGTCCCAGGAATAGTGGGAGTGTCCTGTTGGCCCTCAAATCCTCGGTTTGATGGCCTTGAAGCCCAGAGGCACTTACTGGTTTGAATTGAGGCCCAACTGAGTTCTCTTTTGGCCTAAGTTAGAGCCAGCTTGGTTTCTGTCACTTGCAGCCAATAAAGACCTACGTAGTAATGGTCCCTCGTCAAACACTGTAATCCATGCACACACCCCCCACACACACAACGCCTACAGACACACCCAATCTATGACACACCACATGTGCAAACCCCGACACTCCACGTCAGTGCACATCTTTATTTGTGGATGATATAAAAGAATAAACTTAAAAAACACCCCAAACCAAATATCCTAATGGCTCTCCCAAAACAATGTGACCCCTCCTCCCACCCTGATAAATAGAGACTTATGTCTGTCAGCCCAGCCTTCCACCCCCATAACCCTCTCTGCTATAGACATACTCTGGGTATATATTACTCTACTCGGCAATAGACATCTCCCGAAAATAGAACTCCAACCCTGCCACCTGACTCTACCCTGGCCCCATGTCTCTGGGACCCACGCCAGCCCACTTCAGACCACCCGCCACTGCAGTATGCTGGTGTCCTTGCCCCCTGTGCTCAAGGCCATGCTGTCATCCCACAAGAAGGCCACATTCGTCACGTGGCTACTGTGTCCGCCATATTTGTGGCTGAGGGCCTGTGATAGGGAAAAAAAAAAGGAAGTGAAAGGTCAAAGGGGGCAATGCCACTCCATGTCTTCCCAAGCTGGTCCACTTCTTTACTGCTTCATAAACCCTTCCTTCAAGAGTGGATCTGATTTCTTCAACGAACTAATGGCAAAAAAATAAAAGAAAAAGAACAATAGCCCTGGCTGGTGTGGCTCAGTGGATTGAGCACCAGCTGGGAACTGAAAGTCACTGGTTCGATTCCCAGTCAGGGCACATGCCTGGGTTACGGGCCAGGTCTCCAGCTGGGGGCGTGTGAGAGGCAACCAATCAATGTATCTCTCGGACATTGATGTTTCTCTGCCTCTCTCCCTCCCTTCCCCTCTCTCTAAAAGTAAATAAATAAAATCTTAAAAAAAAAAAAAGAAAAGAAAAATGAATGTGCTCATCAGGGAGTCTGTTCTGTATGACAAAATACGAGACACAAATAAATGCAATTTTTGCCTGGATCTTGATTCAAACAAATCAAGTGTAGAAGGCTATTTTGGGGGACAATCAGGGAAATTTGAATTATATACTGGGTATTAGAACACATAAAAAATTAATGTTAATTTCTGGAGTTTGGGGTATATAAGCATTATCTTTCTTGTTGAGATATAAATGTTAATTTGGGGAGCTAAAAGGTCATATGTGTGTGGTTTGTTTTTTTTTTAAGTACAGAGGAAAAAGAACAGAAGAGAAAGAAAGAAGAAGTATGTCAAACCTGTCATAGTCGAACACGGGTAATAAGTACAAGAGGCATCACAGCACTCGTTGATCTGGCTTTATGTGTGCAAACTTTGTAATAAAATGTTAAAACGAGTTTCACCTGTTAGAACCAGAGGCTGGTAAAATTAACACCCAGTTTTACGGTTATCTGCTGGTGGTCTGGGAACGAGGTGAATACACTCTCAGTGTTTTTAGAAAGAGTTTCTGACATTTACAAATGGAAGAAATTCACATTAAAACTTGATTTCCAGCCTCTCTCAAGACCTTGCAGGTCTGGCCCTGGGGGGCGTGGCTCAGTGGAGTGAGTGCCGGCCCTCGAACTGAAGGATCGCAGGTTTGATTCCCAGTCAGGGCATTTGCCTGGCTTCAGGGCCAGGTCTCCAGTTGGGGGCGTTCAAGAGGCAACCGATGGATGTTTCTCTCCCTCTCTTTCTTCCTCCCTGTCTCTCTAAAAATCACTAGAATCGTAAAAAAAACAAAAACCTTGCAAGTCTGGCTGCACTGAATGAAGCGGCTTCCCACTGGAAGTGGGTGTAATAGGCCTCAGCCTCTCCCCGAACCTCATTCAATCATTCTCACTCCTTGTCTGACCCTGTGGCCTTAGACTTGGTGCCCCTTGTCCTACTAGAGAGTCACAGAAGCTGCAGATGCACGAACCTTAGACCTGTAGCTACTTGGAACCCACCTGCCACTTAGAACGGCAGCTCCGTGAGGTCAGCGACCCCATCTGGCTTGTTCACTGCTGCGTTCTCTGCTCACAGGCAGAGCGGGTGCTCCGTGAATACTGAGTTATCAGTAAGGATAAAAGCACCAAAGGCCCCAGATTTGCAGGTGCTCAGAGATTTGGCACTTCAGACTCTGAAATTCATCAACCTTCAGGTAAACAAAGGCCACTGCACAAGCCCACTACCCTCTTTGCACAGATGGGGAAACAGAGGCCCAGCGAGGGCAAGAGGGGGATTGGGGCTGTCTCAATTTTGCCCCCTTTGCTGCTTATGACTTCCACCCTGCCAGCCCCCCTGAGGGACTTACTCGAGGCTGACAGCAGGGGTAGCTGAACAGGTGCACTTTGCCAAAGTCGTCAGCTGAAGCCAGCAACTTCCCATCGTGGGAGCGGGCCACGGCGTTGATGTCAGTACCATCCGCTCCCTCGGACCAGATGCCTGTGGGCAAGATGGGAGGTGGTGGCGGCAAGATGTCAGGGACCCCCCAAAGAGGAACAGGCCCTGGCCCCCGCCTCCCGCCTCCCTCTCACCCAGCCTGGCTCTAGCCGGGTATGGGAGTCAGCATCTTTTAGAAATGTGCATCACACTTTGTGCCCCACTACCCAAAGCCCTTTGTGGCTCCCTGGTGGCCTCAGGAGAAAGCCCAGGCTTTTCACTGTGATATCCCCAAGCTCTGCCTGGCCTGGTCCCTCACTACTCCAGCCTCAGCCTCACCGTTGCTGCCCTGGAATTCCACAATGATTTAGCCTTCTTGCATTTCTCCAAATGCAAGGATCTTGTCACCTCTGGGCTTCCATACATGCCATTATCCCCTTTTTTTACAGACCTCTTCACCACCCTGGAATGTATCTCATTCTCCAGCTTGGATGTCCCTTCCTCCAGGAAGCCCAACCTGAATCCCTTGCTGGTTGAGGCCAGACACCACCTCTAGGCTTCCTTGTCCCCCTGCTCGGTCTACTTTGGGTTGTCCAGGGACAGGTCTGTCTCCCCCACCAAACTATAGGTGCCATGATAGCAAGGCTGGGGCCACAGTAGTCACCAGTGTCCCAGCACTGAGCAGCTCAGGGCTGGGCACAGAGGCGCTCAGGAAGTACATGTTAACTGCATTCATGGCTGAACAAAGGAGCGGCGGGGGCACGGGCAGTATAATTCTCTCTGGACAGGTGCCGCCACCATCTGGCCTCATTTCATTAGCGTTCCAAGGACCTCAGCAGTCTCCTCACCCTACCCTTTCCTCACACACAAATACTACCCACAAGTGTGAAAGAGCGAGTTTCCCTTCCTGCATGTAACCAATCGAAAGAGACTGTGAAAACTACCAGACGGGTGTTTCTTGGAACCTCAACACTGAGCGACAACTTCCCCATTCCAGAACTTACCGAACACCCCAAACCCGAGGACACACGTAGCTGTAGCCCATTCCATGTTCCTCACGGCATCTGCACTGGTGATCTGCTTACAAGTGTCCGGGTCCCCTGGGGCAGAGAATGGGGGAGGGATGCAGAGCTGGAAGAACTACAGACTTGCACCTTCACTTCACAGAGGTCGGGCACTGAGGTCCGAGACAGCAGGCGGGGGTCACACGGCTTATTCCTTCTCTCTGGACTGGCCAGTGGGGGCTGGATTCTGGGTCCTGATGTCCCAAGACCTGAGCAGGGCCTTTTGCTTAGAAACCGGTACCCCATCTATTCAACCAGACAGGGGAGGACTTGGTGAAAAGTGGGGTCTACCAGAGAGGAAATCAGAAGCCAGGAAACCCACCCATCAGGACAGCCACTAAATACAGCAGTCAGGGGAGAGGGACTTGAAGAAGCCAGTGCTTCCCTCCCCTCCCAGAGCTCAGAGAAGGCTTTGCAAGCCACACCACGCAAGTAAAGAGGCTGAAGGAGGAATGAATGCCTTTGGGCCTCGGAGAACTCACAGTACAGAATCTCATAGTCCCCAGAGTTGGTGACAAAGCAGCTGCTGTCCTTGGCCCAATCCAGGTGGGTGATAAAACTAGAATGGCCCTGCAGGAAGGAAAGAGGTGGAGTTAGAGCTAGAAGGGGTGGGATTAGAAGAGGAAGGATGGTGGGCAAAATACAGAGGTACAGTGAGAACACAAAGGGGCTGAAGAAAGGATACACAGGGCTTGGGAGCGTGGAGGCGGGGCCAGACTACCATAGGCGGGGCTAGACAAAAAGGGCTTAAAACACAGGGGGAGTTTAGAACATGTGGGCGGGGCTAGACACAGAGGAATGGGCTTGGAATGCAAGGGGATACTGGGCTACACAGAGGGTGCTTAGAACGTGAGGGGCGGGGCTACAAGGGGCAGGCTTCGACTGCAGGGGCAGGGCTACACAAAGGGGCGGTCTTAGAACACAGGGTAGGGTAAATGTGTGGGCAGGGCTAAGACTCTCGGTGATCAGGGCAGAATCAGGTGAATGTCGAAGCTGTGCTCCCTTGAGGTAGAAAATTGGTTAATTCTGCACCCCCCAGACGGGGGTGGCGGCACGGGCTGGGGCCACTGCCCACTCACCGAGCACTTGCCCAGGCGGCTGACCTTGCGGCCGCCTTGGTCCACCGTGTACACGTACACCAAGTTGTCGTGGGAGCCCACGGCCAGGTACGCCCCGTCTGGGGGAGGGGGAGGGGGCTATGAGGAGGCACCCAGGCTCCGCCCCCTCCTCTCAGATTCAGCCCCCCATTGTCCCAGACTCCTCAGCAGTCCCAAGCTCCATCCCCACCACACAAGCTGCACTCCTTCCCCCTGCCAGTAACTCTGAGCCTCCGCTCCCAGGTCCTGCCCCTTACCTGGAGAGAAGCTGACCACGGAGATCTGTTCATTGCCATCTGTATGGATAGCCACCAGGTCATGGGTCTCCGTATCCAGCAGCAGCCATCTTTAAGGAGAAAGCATGGGAGGGGAGGAGGAAGGGTGAGCTGATCAGACGGGAGGGAGCAATGTGAGGCCTGAGGGAGGGGCTCCAGAAAAGATTTGGGAGAGGGACTGACTCCAGAGGAGTGTTGGAAGATCAAGTCTTGGTAAACAGTTGGTACCTCATTAATGTCTTCTGTGGGTTCTGGGGCAGTAAGGAATAAGGGGGGGCGGGTCAAGGGACAGTTCAGGGGAGGGGAGAGCAGAGAAGCCCCCCCCAAAATGCCCAGTTCAGTTTTACCTGCCAGTCACTGTGCCCACAGCCAGGACAGAGCCACTGGGGTGGAAGCCAGCAGAGCGGGCGGGGTCCTGGGGAGGGAGAGAAGGGCAGGGCTCAGAGCTGGGGTCACCCATCCATCTGGCCGTTCCCCTGCCTCAGAGCCAACTCTCAGGCAGGCACGGAGGCTCTCCCTCCGCTCTGCTGCCCTCCTGGAATCCACTGCCTCAGACACACTGGAAACCATTCCGCTTTCCTTAACAAGCCAGCTTGGGCAGAACACATCCCTCCCGTCACTGCGGATTCTGGATCCTCTTTCACTCCTGTTCTAAATTCCCACAGCTGCACTCATCCAAGATGATTGACTTAAGTAATTTTCTAGAATAAGGCTATTGGGACAAATGGTATCTTATATGGAGTTTTGATATACTGCCCTGGCTGGTGTGGCTCAGTGGATTGAGGGCCAGACTGTGAACCAAAGGCTCACTGGTTCTATTCCCAGTCAGGGCTCACGCCTGGGTTGCAGGCCAGGTGCCCAGTAGGGGGCTCGCAAGAAACACACACTGATGTTTCTCTCCTCTCTTTCTCCCTTCCTTCCCCTCTCTCTAAAAGTAAATAAATAAAATCTTTTTTTTAGAGTTTTGATATATAATACCAGTTTGCTTTCCATAAAAGTATACTGACTTACAGTAAATTTTCCTGTCTCCAGGATTGTTACAAGCCCTTAGTCTGGTCAGCTGGGAAGTAAGATGGCCCATGGAATGCACTCAGTAAGGCTCAGCTATAATTATAATCCCATTGTGATGATGGGTGAGTGATTTGACCTTTTGGAGCTTGTTTGTCATCTTTGTGGAGCTGAAGGGGGTGAAGTTAAAAGGACAATGTATGTGAAGTGCTAAGCCAGTTTCCCCAGGCGTGGTCAACAGACCCCCTAAACTGGAATAACTGGAGGGAGCGCATTCCAAACTGCAGATTTCTGGTCCCCGATTCCAACCCCCTGAATGTGGCTGGGACTTGGAATTCTGTGTTTTTAACAATTTCCACGTGACTCTGATGCCCTGGCAAGCTGGAGAACTGCTGTGTTCAGCATGGGGCCTGCCGTATAGTAGCTGCTCAGTCAGGCAGCTGGGATGAGTATTATTATACACGCCCTAATCATCTCCAGAGCACACCATCCCAGATTCACAGAAGTCCAAAGGGCATCAATGTTCCAGGGTCAGAGGTAACCCTGGATTCCTGGAGCAAAGCCTGAAGGGTGGTATGGGGTTATGATGAACTGACCCTCCAGGGTCCCATACTGCACACAGAGGGAAGCTTAAAAACTGCATTGCCCAGAATCCCTTGCAGCTATGGTGCTGCTGTGATTTGGGTCCGATATTGAGTGGCAGTTTTCTGGGTTCCAGCAGGCAGAAGGCAGAAGTCCCGCTTCCACTAACCAGCCGGGTTGTGAAAGCAAAGGAGTTTGAGATGCTAGGGAGTAGTCACCAGCTTTGAAAGACAAGGGTGCAGAGCATCCGTTTTTGGCCAGTGCAAACGTAGCCACGGTTGGGTTGCTCTAGGCCAGGGCTGTCAAATTCATTTTCACCGGGGGCCACATCAGCCTCGCGGTGGCCTTCAAAGGGCCAAATGTCATTTTAGGGCTGTATAAATGTAACTGCTCCTTAACAGTTAAGTGAGAGCTCAGCGCTGCCACCGGGGAGACACAAGGTGCTGGGCCGGATGGAACAAGGTGGAGGGCTGGATTCGGCCCGCGGGCCTTGTGTTTGCCACCTGTGCTCCAGGACAACAGACCAACAGAACCTTCTGCAGTGAGAGAGAACTGTACTTTCCAATATGGTAGCCGCTAGCCACATGCTTGAAATGTAGCTAGTGCAACCAAAACTCGAATTTTTAATACTATTTACGTTTCAAAGTTAATTTCAGTTTGAATAGCCACATGTGTTGGACAGTGCAGCTCTGAAGCCCACGCTGCACGCAGCGACCGCAGCTTCCAGGTTCCTGGACTGCAGCTCCCAGGATGGCATTTTCCTGAACTCAGTGGTCCCTCACCTCCCACCCTCCTGGCGGGGGCGGCAGCTCCCTGCGGGTCAGCTCTGCAGTATTGTTCTGGGCGTCCTTCCAGCCGAGGACCCTCTCCTCCAGCCCTTCCAGACAAGTTTCTAAGGGTTTGGGTTTGTAAGGGAGTACTAAACCCCCTCTGCTCAAACAGCCCGGGTGTGGTCTCCGCCTGACGCACTGACGCAAGCGCTCCAGTTGGAACGGCGTGTGAGGTTCCCGTGCCCTTACTTCGATGGTCCTGCTCCAGACGGGCTGGCGGGACTCCACGCTCCACAGACGCACCAGCTTATCCTGCCCGCACGTCACAAACTGTGCCCGGCTGGGGTGTGCGGCCAGGCCCCACAGCTCTTCCACGTGGCCCTGGCGGAAATGGGAGACGGCAGATTCGACACCGCAAATCCCGACCCTTTCCCCCCAAGCCTGATGCCAGAAGGAAGTGCTGGATGAGCCCAGCAACACGCCTGCCCACAGGTAACCCAGGGAGACCATTTTTCCAGTGTGTCTCGAGGAGGCTGTGATAGGGCAGACCCCTGAAGCAAATGTAGCCCCCTCTCTGCTTTCCAGTTTACACAGTGGGAGACAAGAGCATGGTGGGTAGGAGCTGGGCTTTGGGCGTCAGCTGACACCCAGAAGGCTGTGGGATCCCATGTGCTCCGCCTGGTGGGTCTGACTTCAGCTCTCTCTTACTGACTGTGGCCGTCACCTGGGCGGGGGACTTCTACATGGAGCCTCAGTTTGGTCGTCTATAAAATGGGGCTAATCATAGCATTGGTGTGCTCACTGAAACCACGGGCGGAAGGAGTATGAGGCCAGTGCAAAGCACTTACAAAGGGGAGGTGGCTACTGTTATTATTTACAACACAGACTATTAACCTATTGTTAATTAATACTAGTCCCATTGATCATTAATGTAACTGTAATAACTGGTATCAGTATAATAAAACTAATAATGAATCATTAATAATGTGTAGTCAATCATATTAAATATTGATAATATTATCAGAGGTCTCCAAGGTCTCTTCTGGGGACACCTAGCAAATCCCTCCGGCCCTTGTTTTCTTCATCTTCTTCCTATGGAAACTGGAGCCAGGTGGGGGCGGGGGGGGGGGGTCTAAATGCAGCAGCACGGGCTTCAGTTAGCCTGTCAGAGGGAAAATCGCACGGAGGGGTGAAGGCAGGGGGCCACTGAACAAGGAGCAAGCTGGCCAAGGCCCTCTGAGCATTCACTCTGTGCCAGGTACCATTCTCCACGCTGTTTGTGAACTGACTCACAAATCACCACAAAACCCCATGAGGTCAGCTCTGTTATCCTCCCGCTCCACAGAGGCACAGAGAGGTTGCTCACTTGCCTCATATCACACAGCTAATGAGCCACAGGGCCATGATTCGATCCCAGACCATCACACTCCAGAATTTATATCCCTCACAACCACACCATACCGCCTTATGGGAGGTGGGATTGTTAAGTGGGTGGGGACTGTGTTTTGGCACACCAGGAGGGAGGAGTGGTCATTGGAGCTGCAAGGAGAAAAATGGGCAGACTCCAGAGGGCCCTCCCAGATCCCCGAACCTGGAGACCTGGGAGGTATGTGGCCCAAGGCATGTGACCACCTGCCATGGCACTTCCAACAGAAAAGGACACCACCCAGATCAGAAGAAGAAGCGCAACACAGGCGGAGCGGGGTCCTGGGGTCCTGGGGACCCTCTGCCATGCTAGCAGTTTCCTTGTTGGTTGCTGGATCAAGGGGAATTCTGGGAGGGGCCCAGGTCAGGGGTGGGGTTATGGAGCAGGAGCAGGTGAAGGGACTGTAAGTGGCCAGGCCAGAGGAAAAGGGATGGGGCAGGGAGGTGAGGAAAAACCAGAAAGGGAAGAGATGGTGAGACAGGGAGGTGGGCAGGTGCAGGAGAGAGCTCACCTGGACAAGCAGCGAGAAGCCCGTGTGGACAGAGCCCTGCAGGATGGAGTTGCGGGTGGTCCCCACATACAGCGTGTCCCCCCGGCCCTCGGCCACAGTGCGCACGGGGCCAAAGTCCTCAGGAACCTGGGCGGGCAAAAGCGGAGGAGGCAGGCAGATGAGTGTAGGACACATGGGGTGGGGCTGGGGGTGACAGGCTGGGGAGACGAGGGTCTAGCATTAGCAGCCCGAGGCGGGTGGGGAGTCTCCTCACCTCCACCTCCTGCAGCTTGCTGTAGTCGGAACCCCAGAGGACCACCCGCCGATCACGGCCGCCTCCGGACACCAGCGTCCCGTCCCGCAGGGCGCAGAGCCCAAACACGCCGCCATCGTGGGCGCCGGGCACCACATGTGTGATGCGGTTGCCACCTTTGGGATGGCCGGGATCAGGGGTCAGCTTCCTCTGTACTGACCCCTGAAAGCCCCTCAAACTCTCAACACTATATCCAGCCATTCACCCACCTTTCCTTCTATCCACCCCTCCATCCCCCCACTCATCTGTTCAAATACCCTGCCATCCATCCGATAAACCATCCGAAATAACATCTTCCTAACCACCCGCTCAACATCCATTCCCCCACTCACCTACCTACTGGTCTGTCCTCAGCCACTCACCCACCGGTCCATCCTTCCTTCCCGCCCTCCATCTATCATTCCGTGAATCCACCTCTCATCCATTCACCCACCCTCTGCTTCGCCCAAGCACTCATTCACAATCCATCCACCCTTACGGCCAAACCTCCACTGTTGCCATCTACCCATTCGTCCATCTATCCACTCACCTGTCAGTCTAGCCATCCATTTATTCATTCGTTACCCCATCTAATCAACAATTATTCAACTAACATTTACTCCGGGCCCAGCTATTGGTTAGGACAATCAACTCATTCATTCATTCAGTAATCAACCCACTTCCTAGAACAATCCACTCTTCATAATATACTAATCGACTGGCTTAGATAACCATTCATTCATTCATTCATTCATTCATTCATCACTTTCTAGCTTCACTGCCTGGGAAAGACCTATTTATTCATTAACACAGTTATCCATTATGGGGACAACCATTCATTTTTAGTTATCTGTTCACCAAATCATCCACTATCAACGAGAACAGCACATTAGTGTACTCAATTCTTCCATTCACTTACTCATTCTTACATTCATTGACTAGAACAACGCCTTCATTCCCTCACTCCCTAATTCATTCATTCATTGCTCTGGGAAAAACCACCTCTCCATCTACCCATCTGTGCACCCACAGCTGGGTTAACCCATTCATTTACAGCTCCAACTCAACCCCTAATGTGGGATTTGCCGAGGACAAGGGTGGGGAACAAGTAAGCATTTCACGGAGACGGGATGTCGGAGCTGAGCCTTGATGGGGGGTTGGAGTTGAATAAGTAAGGAATTAGCCTGTTTTATCAGACACTCCACACAAGCAGGGTCAGGGGAAGGGACACACAGCTGAAGGGGGTTAGGGAGGACTGGGCTGGGGACCACACAGGTGGGGTGCACTGACCTTTTCCCCAGACGTAGAGGTTCCCCCCAGAGTCCCCGGTGATCACATCGCCACCCTCCAGAAAGGTCACACACAGCATATACTTCGGTTTCTCGTGTTTCTAAGAGGGGAAACGGGGAAGGTGTCAGGAGGTCGCTGAAACCAGGTGGCCTCCCAGAGCTCAGCCACCGTCCAGGAACACAGCCCGGGGGATTCCCTCCATGCTTTCGTCTGAGGCCCTGCGAGGTGCATCCCCATCTCCAGCCCACCTGCCTGGAGTGCTCACCTTGCCAAGAGTTCCTGACCACATGTCTCCTTCCCATCCCCAGACCCACTTCCTGCCCCCTCTCCCTTCCCAGACTTCCATTCCCCTCTGTCCTCGGTTTCCCCTGCTCTCTTCCCCTTGGATTCTCTTCTCTGACCCTGACCCTCACTTCTCCCCTCTCCCTCCCTTCCTCCCCATCTCCGTCTCTAGGTCCCTCACCAGCCCCATCCCACTCTTTTCTCAGTATCTGTTTTATCTCCAGGGTCTCTCTTTTTGGGGTGAAGCCCCAACTCCCACCGAAGGCAGGGGAGCCCTGTTGGAAGTGCCCCGGGACCTTCTCTCCGAGGCCCTCTGCTTCGCACTGTCTCTTTTGCCGCACGTTTCTCTCCGCCAGGCGGTCTCTGGCCTCCCTGCGTTTGCCCATAATATCAACAACCACAGCTCCCACTTACTGAGCATGCACTATCTGCTAGGAGCTGCTAAACTCTTCATCCCACTGAATCCCCACAATGTGAGAGTTGAGGGAGATCATCCCCACGGTGTGGCTGAGGAAACCGAGGCCCCGGCAGGCAACAGCTCAGCCCCTGTGTGATCTCCAGCCCCGGGGACCCTCTGGAGTGTCCTGCTGTCTGCCTGGGTGTCCCTGCCTGCCTCTTTCAGGCCCAGCCTGCCCTCCCACCCCCCCACCCCCGCTCTCACCTCGAAGAGGCCCTGCCGCTTGCTCAGGCTGCCCCCTTCCAGGCTCCAGAAGTAGATGTGGGATTTCCCACAAGTGATGAGCGCAGTGGGGTCCGTTGGGTGGAAGGTGGCCACCAGCACAGCCTCATTGGAGCACTTTGGGGAGTGCGGAGATCTGAATGAGGTCCTCAAAGCCACAAGTCACCACACCCATCCCACGGAGGACTGCCCTAGACAGCTGTGTGGGCTGTGCACCACACACGCAACCTGTCTCCTTCCCATCCCAGCAAACGGAAGTACAGGAGGCAGGGCCCGGCAGCGAAGCATCACTGTGCCTTCATTAACATAGCAGCAAGACAGCTGGACAGCCCTGTTCTGCATCTGTGCTAAGCACTCGACGTTCAACCCCACGGCACCCAAGGGGGAAGGGCTCCTTAGAGCCCCCCGTCACAGCTAGATAAGTGAAGCTCAGAGAGGTGACGCCGCTGGCCCAAGGTCACACAGCCAGGTAAGCGCCACGGTCAGAGTCAGCTCACACAGGTCTGACTCCAGAGCCCAGCCTTTCAACCATTTCCCCTTTCCCAAACCACAGGCTCCAATGCAGAACCCAGGTCTCCTTCCCCGAGCCCAGAACGGGGTGTGTGACCTTGGGCAAGTTCTCCCCTCTACCATGCCCCTCGTTCTTCATTTGCAAAACAAGCCCCTGCCCAGGGATGGAGTCGATATCAGCCCCGGACATCGCAGGCTGTACAGTGAGCAGCCAACCCTCCTGTAGTGCCGGGTTCACCCACCCCGTGTTCCAACTTCAAAGCCAAAGCCCCACAAGGAAGATGCTCCCATTATCCCCATTTTACAGATGAGGCAACTGCGGCTCAGAGAGGGCAAGCCCGACGTCACACAGCCAGCAGAGGGCAAAGCCAGGACTTGAACGTGAGTCTGTCTGACACCAGAGTGCTAAAACTGAGATCCGACCAGCCCCCCCGGGGCACCCCAAGGCGACGGGATGAGATCGGGCACCCACCTTGCTGTCCACCAGCTTGGCCTCCTTGGCCCAGTCCCACACAGAAAGCACGTGATCATTGGATTCGTCCACCGCACAGAGCAGGTTGCCCCCATTCTAGGAGAGAGGGGCCAGGTGGGTCAGGATCCCGCCCCGCCAATACTTCGCCTGCTGGAAGGCATTTGCTGCTCAGGCCTGCTGTCGGATTTTCGAAGGCTCCGGCCCGTGTCACGGGAAGGGCATGGAAATACACTCCCCATCCGGTGGCCATCCACAGGGTTAAAGACTTTTACAACTTTCCGATTGGAATGCCTTGTCCCTGAGAGGTCAACATAATGTCCCCTCAGCTATAGTTCTCGGCAGTCGCCACGCAGCCCGGTGCCCTTACTGAGACTAGCTAATCTCCATTTTCCTGTGGAGCGACTTTAATGTCTACGAAATTAACCAATTAATAAAGTTGGTAAAGTGTTTTCATACCTTTAGTTAAACATAGGTTGATTTTGCTTTTGCAGGGTTTCCACACACACACACGCACATACACACACACACTTTGGCAACAAAACAGCTTTTTTCCTCCCAATCCAGGGCCTCTTAATTACCTGTGGGAGGACCGGTTGTTTTCCATTCCCCAATCCACTGCAGACCAACACTTCGGTAATGATAAAAATGTAGAATATGGTTTACAAAACACCCACTGTACTTGGACGTGTGGAAATGTCAAATAGCTCTCCAGATTCCTAAAGGCTTACTCGCAATTCCTTCACTTACCTCGCGCAGTCCTACCACCACCCATTTAGGTATCACAAGCCCCACCGCCCTGGACGCTGGGCTGAAAGCACCCAAAGGATAAGGACCCTTCGAGTGCTAATGGATCTACAAGGGGTCCCTGAGGACTTACAAGGGGGTAATCAGGACTTACGGGTCCCCCTTATAAAGGCTAACAGAGCAGGCCTGTGAAGTCACTGAGACCAGCGCCCAGCCTGGAGCCTGGGCGTGGCCCATCCCTGTGACGTCACAGTAAGGGCGTGGCATCCATCCCAAAGGGGTGGGTGGTGGGAAGGGGCCGCGCTCGTTCCTGATTCTGGAGGTGAGGGTCGGTGCAGGACTTACCGACTTGGAAAAGCCCACACAGCACACAGCTCTGTCAAACACCCCCAGGCCCAGCACATGTAAGGTGGAGAGGGAAACCGAGTCCCAGATGCGCACGTGGGGCGGCAGTGGCTGCAAGAAAGGGAGAGGTCTGTTACGTGGGGGGCGCCGAGCTGCCTGTCCCCCTCCCAAGACCCCGCTCCGGTCTCCTAGTCCTGCCCTCTTTACTCTGTTACCTTCCCTTCCTTAGTGGTGCCAGCCACCTGTCCAGTGGCAATGGTGACCATATCAGGGTGGACAGCCAGGCTGAAGAGAGAGGACAGACGGACAGGGTTCAGTGGGAGCAAAGGGACCCAGAATCCCTCCCACAGCACGGCGCAGTCGTGATGGCTGGTTCCACAAGGTGGTTGACTGACTTAGTTCGTAAGCATTTAGTTCGTCTTTCAGCAATAAAGGGGTACTCTCTGGGTACCCCAGTTCAGAAGCAACACTTAGGCGGGGGTCTCTAGTTTAAGTGCCCCCAGGCCTGTACCATAAATGGCCAGGAGAGGGCATCCGCTTCAGGGGCTGCCACGATGTGGTCCCACACACTGTGGGATTGTCTGAGGTACCAGCTAGAAGTTTTCAAAAGAAGTGAAAAACCCAGGCATTTGAGTGAATTCACCGACATCTGAAATATGAACAATACACATTTTCCCCTTTGAATTCAGCCTGCAGGCCAGTGAAGGTCTGGCCCCACCCCACCGTCCCCAATCCTGTCCTGTGTGGGACCTCACTGGGGCCCCCTCCCAGGCCTCACCATTTGATGTCGTCGTTGTGTCCCAGGTAGTGCCGCTGCCTCTGCTCCTCCACGCTGTAGAGCACGGCCACAGAGGCCACGAAGTACACGATCTCCCCCGTGGGCAGCAGGTAAAGGTTGGCACGGCAGTCTCGGCCGCGGTAGCCATAGCTGGAGATGCCCAGGGCTGGTTAAGGAGCCTGTGCGGCACTGCCGGTGCCGACTGCCTACCGAACTCAACAAGGCACCTGGAGCCAGGTGTTCTTGTTTCCAAGCTTACCCCTGTGGGGGCCTGAGTGATGGTACACCCCCAAAATTGTGTCCACCAAAATATTAACCCCCAGCACCTGTGAATGTGACCTTAATTGCAAAAGGAGTTTTTGCAGGTCGATAATTAAGGATCTTAAAATGAGATCATCTGGATTATTGGGGTGAGCCCTAAATCCTATGACAAGTGTCCTTGTAATACACAGAGAGAAGACTCAGACCCAGAGCTGGAAAAGGCCACGGGAAGAGAGACTGGAGCCCTGACCAGGTGGCTCAGTTGGTTAGAGCGTGGTTCCTGTACACCAAAAGGTTGCGGGTTTAATTCCCGGTCAGGGCACATACCCAGGCTGCAGATTCGATCCCTGGTTGGGGAACGTGCAGGAGGCAATCGATCGATATTTCTCCTTCACATCAATGTTTCTCTCTCTCTCCCTTCCTCTCTCTAAAATTAATGAAAACGAATCCGTGGGTGAGGATTTAAAAAAAGAGAGAGCTTGGAGTGTTGGAGCTAAAAGCAAAAGAACTTTCAGGGTTGTCGCAGCCACCAGCAGCGAGGGGACAGACATGGAGCAAATCCTCCCCAGAGCCTCAGGGAAAAAGCACGGTCCTGCTGACACCTTGATGTGGGATTTGCCTGCAGAACCGCGCGAGATTTTTTCTGTTGCTCTCAGCCACGGAGTGCGCGGTCATTTATTACTGCAGCCCCGGGAAGCTAATATAACCTCCGGCCCACTCCTCTGCCCCAGAGGGATGCTGTTAAAGCCACGACCACTACGTCAGCTCACATCCCTCCTCTTCTCAGAAGCTTCCCATCTCATTTGGGGTCAAAGTCCTTCCGAAAGCCCAGGCACGAGGACCGCCCGACCCATTGATCTGGCCCCTGACTCCCCAGTCCCTCATACCCACTCAGCTCCAGTGGCGGGAGCGTCCTCCCTGTTCTCACCTCAGGGGCTTTGTGCATGCTGTTCCGGCCCCCGAGGACTCCTCCCCGCCCCCATGTCGCCAGGGCTCCCTCACTTCCTTCAGCTCTCTGCTCAACGGTCAGCTCCTTGGAGAGGCCTCCGGGCCCACGCCGTTTGAAACTGCACACTCATGCCTTCTCACTGCCGCCGTCCCCTTTCCCCTTCCTTCCCCTTCCCCCTTCCTGTCATCAGCACCCCACGTGCTACCTAACTCGTCTCTCTCCTCGGCCAGCCTCACTCCAGGAGCGCAGGGCTGTTTCTCCTGTGTGTTCACTGCTGTCTCCCCGGTGCCCGGATCAGGGCCTGATATACAGCTGACACACCACACACCAGGGCAGGCAAAAGTAGCTTAATAATAATAATTAAAATATAATAATTAGTTAATAAATAATAATACAAGAATAAACTGTATTTCACATACTCACAACTGTAAACCTACTTTTGCCCACCCCTGTACAAATTCAATTATCTGAAGGAATGAGCGACCATCCCCTGTCCAGAACTTTCTGTGGCTCCCCAGTAATCCTGGGGAAAGCTCAAGTTTCTCTTCCTGGCCTGCGTGGCCCTTCCCTGGCTCTATTGCTCTCCCTTACTCTGTTTTTGGAGTTCCTCAAAATGCCAAGATCAGTCCCACCACCCCAGGCCTTGGCACTAACTTTCCCGTTGCCTAGTACATTCTTCTTCTTTTTTTTTAAGATTTTAATTTATTTTCAGAGAAAGGGAGGGAGGGAAAGAAACATCAATGTGTGGTTGCCTCTCGAGTGCCCCCTACTGGGGACCTGGCCTGCAACCCAGGCACGTGCCCTGACTGGGAATCCAACCAGCGACCCTTTGGTTTGCAGGCTGGCGCTCCATCCACTGAGCCACACTAGCCAGGGCCCTTTACCTCGTACATTCTACTTGCTACCCTTCTTAGCTGTCACCTCCTCAGCTCTGCCCTCAAGTGTACTGCCTGCACTGGGCTTACCCCACTTAGTAATTATCTGGTCTGCTTGTTAGCTGTCCCTACTCCCCCATGAGTCTGAGTTCCACAGTGGGCAACTCAGGGCTGTTTTGTTCACTTCTGTAACTCCTCCTCTGAGAAGCCCTCCCTGACCCCCAGACTTGGGCAGCTGCCCTCTCTGGGTTCCCCCAGGCCAGCTTTGCCCATTCTAAGTTGTCACTGTCAAGGAGTCTGTCCCCACACTGGACTGTGAGCCCAGTGGGGCCGGCAGACATTGTCATGGTGACTACTGGGTCCCCAGCCCTTGGCCCCAGCAAATGTTCAGAAGAGACTTATTAAATGAAGAACACGTGTATGCCAGCCCCATGGAAACTGCCCCACCCTGCAGTAACTTTTGAGAGGGGAAGAGACCCATACTGACGTCTGCCGTCTCAGCTGCCCCTCATCTGATGCTATCAAGCCCATCCTGGCATGAAAACATGGTATTCCTTGACTCCTTTATTTCCCGCTGCCTCGAGGACACTCCAGGCTCCAATTTCCCCGCCTCCTCTGGAGCAGAAACCAAGGCCGAGAGAGGAAGACAGGCACTGGGTCCCAAGGCTACTAATCCCAAGACCCTTTGGGCTTTGGGGAAAAACCTTGGGGTCCAGAGTCAGTGTTCTTGGCTCAGATCTGTTCTGACTCCCTAGGATGGGGCTCCGTACCCTCTCTTGGTCTCAGTTTCCTCAACTGGGAAGTTGGGGGTAATAATTCCCGACCTGCAGGCCTCAGAGAGCTCTCAGAGGCCACTGGTTATAAAAATGCATTCTCAGTTCTACAGAAGGATCATATTATTCAACATATTTCCACATCAAAGGACTTAGAACAGTGCCTGGCATATAGTAAGTGCTCAATAATGATTAGTTATTACTTTATCAATGCCTGTTTATGGGGTACATATTACGAGCTTGGCACCTCTACACACTGTTTCGCAGCCCTGTAAATCTGAGGTCATGAAACCCACTTTTCAGAGAAAGCAGCTGAAGCACAGAGAGGCAAGGTGACTTGTCCAAGGTCACACAGCCAGCCAGAGGCTAGTCTGGGGTTTCAACCCATTTCTGCCGGGCTCCAAAGACAGAGTTCTTAACCACCACCAATTTCTTCTGTTTCTCAAGTACGCCAAGCTCACTCTGGCCACAGAGCCCTTGTACCTGCTGAGGCCTCTGTTTGGAACATTCTAGTTCTTCCTATGCTAGCTCCTAATTGTTCCAGTCACAGCGCAAATGCCCCCTCCTCAGAGAACCCAGTTATTCCGCTCACAGCCTAGGTTCCTCTCATGTGAGAGGTCAGCATTTATTACTAGTTGAAATCATCTTGTTTATTTAACCAATGGCTTCTGTATTATAGCATCTGTGCCCCCACCAGCTTTAAAAGGTGAACTCTGTGAACCAGCTTGCAAACAAGAGAATCTGACATATGGAAGGCACCCAGCAAACATTTGCTGCTTTAATGACTCATAAAAGGTCATTTCAGTTAACCAGCCCTTCCTGTGCTCTCTCCTGACTCCAGGGTCATCCTGACTCCTCATGCCACAGGGGTCTGGGAAGTCCCATCCCCAGTACAAAGACACTTCCATGTGCCAGAGTCCCACACCAGAAGGACTTCTGCCACCTCCTTGCTGGGGGATGGGGTGTGGGGGCAGGGAGGTAGGGATTAAAGCTAGAGGATACACCCAGTCCAGCTTGAGTCTGCAGGAAGGCAGCTCCGAGCGCGAGTCCAGGCTGTAGGTGGGCGCCAGCTCGTCTGGGATCAGCATGGGCACCGGCCGGCCCCTCAGGAACATTTTCACCGAGCCCTCCTCTGCCATGACAACCCCAGAGGTCAGACGCTGACACCAGCCCCCATCCCTATTTCCTCTCCCATCCAGGCTTTACTCTAAAAAAAAAATAGGTGGGGAAACTGAGACCAGAGAGGCAAAAGCCTAGTAGCCAGGTCCCTTGGCCTCTAGCTCCTGGACTCTCATCCCAGCAGGCCCCCAAGCAAGCCCCTCCCCCTTCCCCCACTTACCCATGCTGAAGATAACTTCTTTGGTTTTGCTGTCAGACAGAACAAGGGGGAGAGAAAGGACCCTAATTAGCGGGGCAGATCTGAAAAGGGGAGACACCACTCCTCCACCCCACCGCTCCCCCGGAGGTCTCTGATGAATAATGGGGGCCGCGTAAGGAGCGGAGCACTGCCTCTCTGCAGGCCGTGTGCTTTGCTCGGTTGATCTTGCAGAGCCTAAGACACAGGCCCAGAGAGGCAGTGATCGCCAAAGATCACACAGCACGAAGTGGCGGGGACGCGATCCTGGAAGAGGGGAGTCACCAGGGACGGGGGTCCCTCCTAAACAGCACGGCTTTCCCAACGCTCCCCACCCCCACTCCCACAGCGCCCCAAACTTCAAGCAGTAAGGAAAGCAGTGAAGGTTTAAGGGAAGGGGCGTGTCTCCACGTTCCCTCCATCGGCGAAAAGGGATGATGCTCGCAGGCCTGGGTCCCTGGCGATAGGGTAGGCCTGGGATCCAGGCCGCGGGAGCGCGGATAGGAGGGGGTCTGTGAGGGTCTCACCCAGCTCCAAAGCTACTCATGGCGGCGGCTGGCGGAGCTTCGGGACCGGGGGTGGAGCCGTGATCGGCCCCGCCGCTTCCGGCCCTGGGAGGTGCCCGCGCCGCCGCGCCCTGCCCCGCCCTCCGCGGATGACCCTGGGAACTGGCGGGTCACACTGGGTCTCAGGTCCCGGGCTGTGGGGTCCTGATACCAGGCTCTTTTATGAAGGTGGGGAACAGTGTTGTTTGAGAACATGCACCCGGGGGCGTGTCTGCCTGAATTCAAACCCCAGCCCTGCCACTTCCTGGCACTGTGTGCAAGCTTCCCAACCTCTGCCTCGATTTCCTTGTTTTTAAAATAGGGATAATAGAGCTCTTACTTTCCAGGGTGGTTGCGAGGATTAAATTTGTTCATTCGTGTAAAGCCTGGAGTAGTGCCTGTACAGGGCTATGTACGTGGTTGCTATTATTTGAATGGGGTTGAAATGTGTGGATTTTAACCCTGGTTCTGCATTACTCTGGCTAGACTTTGACCACGCCCACTACATCACGACTCCGCTTGGTTATCAGTGTGGCTCCGCCTCTGGGAGTTGGCCACGCCCAACATTTGATCATACCCACTTGACAGATCCAGCCGCTGACTTGACTGTCAGTTGACAATTGACTGCTCCCCCACCCTCCTCCCTGCCTAAGGTCCTGCCGCGCATTCTGACTACGACCACTGACCGGTGGTGATCCCTCCTTGTCCTGAGATTTGATCCCGCCCACCTACGGCCACGCCCATTTCTGCCTGGCCCCGCCCGGCTCCTCCTGTCTAACACGCCCCCACATGGCTGCAGCTCCAGTGACCCCTGTCCCAGGTTCTGCTTCAGGCCAGGCTAACATTCTGGCCACGCCCTCAAATTCCAATCACGCCCTCCCTCTGAATACCTCCTTCCCCGCAGAAACTCCCCTGAGGCTTCTGCCCTTGATGCCACCCCTGAGACTCAAGGGGAACTTTCCTTTACAATAATTAGCTGTGCCCACAAATCTGGCTCCTCTCTGACCTCTCCTTTGGCTCTCGCACGAGACCCTGACTATCCTCGCCTCCTATATTCTAATCCAGCCTCTTAAGGTTTTGACCACGCCCCTTAATGTTGGCTCCGCCTTTTGGCTTCAGGCCTTCCGCTTAGACCATACTATCTCAAGATTGGTCCCTCCAAGCTTCCGGGACTGTCCCGGTATTCTGAACTAGATGACCTCGCTCTAAGTTACCATCTCGTAGCCTGGGGCATTACCCTAAATTCCCAGTCGTTTGATACTTATCCGAGGTCTTGGCCCCACGGAGTCTGCGGCAGGACTCCGCCTCCCACACTTACCCTTCCTTTTTGGCGCTACAATTGCTGCTAGAGGATGTGGTGCGGCTGCGGGGATCCTCGCGGCGCACCGAGGCGAGGCGCTCTGGTGACAAGTAGCGGCGGGCACTGCGAAGAGACATACAGTTAGGAGCGGAGCCTGCAAGGCCAGGAGGCGACTAAAGTGGACGAGAACCTCTCGGCACCTTTCACTGCTGGAATTCGGGCACAAGAGTTCGTCCGTCTCCATACAAACTATCTCTGTTTTCCACAAGGTCTTGGAGGAGGCTGGGGATCCCAGCTTCAGTGCCTTACCTGCGCCCGGGGGTCGCCTCCTTCTTGGGGGAGGACGGGGAGGTGGCATAGCCGCCCACGCGTCGCGGGGGCCCTGAGCCATTGAGGGGCGTTCTAGTGGGAAGGCCTTTCAAGAGCTGGCACACTAGAGAGATGGGGTTAGAGAACAGAAGCAGGTGAGTGTGACGCCCAAGCCCCGGCCCCTCCCCATCCCATCCCTCCAGTCTAGCGAAGATACCCGAGGCTGTGGTGCCTAGACGCGGAGGCGCCCGGCCCTTGGGGGTGCCCCGCGCGCGCAGCGCAGCGCCCTGTTCTTCGCATGCACGTAGGCGTCGCAGCGCGTCGGCCAGCGCCGCCTTTAGGACCGCCAGCTCGTCTTCCTGCAGCTGCAGCCGCTGCTCCAGCGCCGACACGCGGTCGTCCACCTCCATGCCGCTCGTGCCCGACAAATTGTCATCTAGAACGCAGGGGAGAGCTGGCTGTAGGGACCACCCGGAACTCCAGCGCCTGAGTCGTCCCTCCAGCCTTCCCGCGTCTAAGCTGGGGGCCAGCCACGCCCCTTCCTCTCCCACAACCTGGGGCTGGGGACGCTTGGAGATGGGCCAAGACGAGGGCTCCGAGGGGGAAGGAAATCCCCCGCGGCTCTCCTTCTTGCCTTCATACTCTTCTCTGCTCAGCACCCTGGAGGTGTGACCTTAGGGAAGTCCCTTCCTCTCTTCTAAGAGTCTTCGAATCGAGAGCCTCACGACTCCAGTTTTAAGATTCTATGGCTAAGATGCTAAATATTTATGAGTGATATCAACATTTTAAAGATGATATCAACTTATTCCTAGTGACACAAACATTTTAGAATTGATCTCTGATGACTCTCAATACTTATAGCGATTACTAAGTTCCCTCTCCGTTTCTAAGATTTTTCCAAGCCAAATAGGCCATGCCTGGTCCATCCTCTTCCCGTTCTCTCCCCAGCAACGGGTTCGACCCCAGAGCCTGCTGCAAGGACAGAGTTTCTGCGGCCCCTGGCGGCAGACAGGAGGGTTGCAGGTAGCGCATCGCAGACCCAGGAGACCCAAAGAAGGGAGATGCGGGGATCAGACACACAAACTCTCTTCTTCGGTCCGAGCTTCTCTCCTCTCTTCTCTTTCTTCATTTCGCTCCTGTACTCCACGCCCCTGATACGTCTCTCCCTCTCCTTCCAGCCCTTGGAAGCAGCCAAATAACTCCTCCATCGCCCCTCCCGCCCTTTTCCCCTAAATGGGGGTGGGGAGGGGAGCGGAGGACCGAGGTGGTTCCCCCTTTCCCCTTCCTCCCAGACCGCTCATACCCAGACTCATTGCTGGCAAAAAAAACCGAGGAAGCCCTGGCTCCGGGCCGGGTGGATTTAAAGGTGGTAGCATTAACAGGGACAGGGTGTGGAGGTCGCACCGGCCATCCCGCAGCGGTAGGCTGCCCCGCCCGACCGCTGGGCTCCGCAGTGCAGCCGTCGGTCCCACCCCTCCCTCCCGCGCTGCCCAATCGCTGGCCGGGCCTCGCCCGCCCTGCCCCCCCACCCAGCGCCTCTGGTCCTGTGCCTGGACCTGCAGAGGAAGGTGGGGGCCTCCCAAGGTCGGAGGGAGATAGCTGTCAGAGCTTGGAACTCAAGAGGAGAGAATCTCGGGGTCCGCTGGCATCACATACACAAAGGAGTAAAACTGAGGACGGAGGTTTGAAAGAATGTGCAAAAACTCTCCAAAGATCACAAGCCAATAGGTGAGGGGCAGGAGGGCCCAATCATATCATTATGTCGAGCCCCCTCTTACCTACCATTAATAATACTACCAAAAAAAAATTG
Source organism: Desmodus rotundus (assembly GCF_022682495.2). Classification (NCBI taxonomy): domain Eukaryota; kingdom Metazoa; phylum Chordata; class Mammalia; order Chiroptera; family Phyllostomidae; genus Desmodus; species Desmodus rotundus. The sequence continues at coordinate 43,111,486 of NC_071398.1, forward strand.
AGGTCTGCTATAGTGAGCTTATGTGTGGCAGGCACTGTTAAAGCAAAACGCTTATGTTTCATTTTTATGGTACCTAAGGCTCCCAGCAACTCTAGTAGCTGTACTATTATACCCATTTTAGGAGAGGAGGGGGGAGGGGACTGAGGCCCAGAGAGTCGAAGTTACTTGAACACGGACACACAGCCTTTCAGCAGCGGAAAAGGAACTGGACCCAGGCCTAAGCACCCTGTCATCCTGCCTCTCAGAGGGTAGAGAAGGGCAAAATGAACAAGCACGCTGGTCCTCTGCCATCCAGTGGTCCCTGCCGCTGGGGGGTGTAAGCCTCTGAACTGGAAGAGGGTCACTTCTTAGGGCCTTCTGAGTGGAATGGAAGAGATTTCCCCTTGGCCCTTCAGCCCCCACCCAGAGAGGCCAGCAGCATTCTGGGGCCTTGGCCTGCCTCCTCCCCCCCCCCCACTCTCCCGCCCCCATGACTCAAGTCCTCTGGTCTCTCCAGACCATTCCCCCACTTTTACCCAGAGACCAGACCCCACTTCCCATTTCTCCTCCCATCTCCCCTCTCCTCTGTCTCCAGCTGCCCTCATCTGGGCCTGCCATCCACAATGGTCCTCCTGGTATCATACTCATTTGTCTCGGGAGAAGTGAGTCCTAATGGATGGAAGGGGCGGGGCCTAAGGATTTAGGAGGTGGGGGGTTAGCAAAGGCAAAGTCCTCGGGTTCCTACGTCCCACACCCAGCCCACAAGCCAACACCAAATCCCACCCTCCCCCTAATCTGTCTGTCCCTCTGCCAGGGAGAAGGGGGGAGGGTCCCAGAGGATTGAGAAGGGGTGGGGAGGACAGAGTTCCAGACCCCAAGGCCTTCTCCTCTTCAACACCCCTGGGGAGGGGAGGAGGGTAGAAGCTGGTGGGGGACTGGGATCAGAGCTTTGGGGATCAGGGACCTTGCTCTGGGGTCAGGGTCCTTCTGGGGGAGAAATGGAGATCTTCAGCAAGGGGCGAGGATGGGGACTTGGAAGCAGTAGGTTGGGGCAGGAGGAGATGGGTCCAGCCCTGGGCAGGGCCAGGGTCGGAAGTGTGGAGGGGTCTCACCGTTGCAGTATTGAAGCAGCGAGGACGTGTCGTAGAGGCCACAGAAGGCCGGGCCGCGCTCCGCCATCGCCCCGCCACAGCCACCGCCTGCACCCCCGGCCCCAGCCCGGGCCCGGTCCCCCCCCCAGGCCCTGCCTCCCGTTGCCATAGCAACACCCTCCGTTCCAGCATCCCCAGCTCGGCCCGCCTGGCATCAGGCGGCCGGCGCCGGGTCTGGCACTGGGGTCATCTCTCAGAATGCTCGAAAGGGGGGAGTAGGGACACCCCCTGCAAGCTCCCCCCACACACACACACACAATCCTCCGGCCGGGATTGGTTGGGCTGAGATTCCCCGGTACAGTCTGATCCCGCCCACAACCGCCGCGAATTCTCTCTAGACCCCCACCTTGTCCGTTCAGGACCAATGAGAGCCTGTCGCGCAGGCCCCTCCGCCAATAGGGACACAGAAAGATTGGAAGGGGCAGGGCCCTCCCTGCTTTGCAGCCTTAAGCTTAGCCCCGACTAGGAGAGGAAGAGAGGGAGGAGGAAGACGCTCCAAATCCCCAAAACGTTCTCCCCAGTATTTTACTGGATTTCCCGAAAGCCCCCTTGCAAGACTAGAACCCGACCCTAGTATCTTAAATCCATACAGATATCCACTAGCTCAGTTCCTAGAGTCCTTGTTTATTAGATCTAGACCCGCCCCCCCGGGGTCTTAACTCCACCCCCAAGATCCTAGGGGAGCAAGCATTCTATTCCCGCCCCCAGAGCCTTCGGCACCGACCCTTACGCAACCGGGGGCTGTAACACTTCGACCAGAGCCCTTGACCCGGCCTTCTTACAGGATTACCTCGGTCCGCGGAGCTTCGGCCCCTCCCGCAAGTCTGTTCCTCCTGAACCTTTCCTTCCACTTTCATATCAGCCGCCCCTTAGTTCCTCCCCTACGGCCCGCATCTCCCACAACTTCATTATCCAGTCCAGGTTTTGACACACGTCCAGCTATGACGCCAGGCCGGCTGGTGGTGTCAGTCGCAGCCAGCTCCAAAGTTGGGGGAAGAGGGGTGGGTAGAACACCAGACACTGGATTTAAAGAACGAGGGGCCATATTCCCCAAGTCCCCATTGAGAGTCACCAGCGAGACATGACCCGTGTTTTGTAGGGAGGGGACGAGAGCCCAGAGTGGGAATAGATTTGCCTCTGGAAACACAGGCAGACCCTGAAAGCACAGGGCCTTGGAACCAGATTGATCCGGGCTCGATTCCTGATTCCACTACTTTCTCCTTGTGACTTTAGAGTCAGTTTCCAAGTCTGGGAATAGGAGGTCTTATGGAACCTCTTTCATTCATTTAAAAACGTTGACTGAGTGCCTCCCTCGTGCCAAGCTCTGTCCTAGGTCCTGGAATTTCAGTAGTAACCCAGTCTCATGCATCTTTCAGTTTGAGGAGGAGGTAAGCCAACAAACAAGTAATAATGGCTAACATTTATTGAGCATCTACTATGTGCCAAGCACTCAGTTCTCTTCACCACAAGCTTTATTTTCTTTTCTTTAAAAAAACTAAAATTTATTGATTTTTAGAGATAGAGAAAGGGAGAGAGAGAGAAACATCAATTTGTCATTCCATCTATTCATGGTTGACTCCTGTATGTGTCCCGATCGGGGACTGGACTCTCCAACCAACTGAGCTACCAGGCCAGGGCCAAGCTTTATTTTCATCTCCATGTTACAGCCGAAGAAACAGACATAGAGCTGGTAAGATCGTTTCAGATCCCGATACCACAGAAATAAGATAGAGTGATATGATCGAGGACAGGAGGGAGAGGCTAATTTAGAGAGAGTGGGGCCAGGGAAGATCTATCGGAGGAAGTGATATTTCAGGTTCGATGTGAATAACAAGAAGGAAGTCATCGCACGTGGAGTTGGCAGGGGGAGATTTCCAGGCAGCTGAAACAGTAAGTGCAAAGACCCAGAGCTAGGTGTGGGATGTACCTGGGGTGACAGGAAGCCTGGTGAGAACGGACCTGCAGAAGTGGATGAGGTCGGGAAGGTAACGGGCCTGCCAGATTGTGAAGAGCCTTGAAGGCTATGGGAAGATGTTTGCTGTTTGTCACTGTACCCAAGTCCCATTGAGGCCACAGATATAAATCATGCATGAGCACAGTGCCTGGCACACCGCAGGCACACATAAATGATAGCAACTCCTATTTATTTCCCAGTGAATGCCTACCACGGAAGGCACCAAGGTTCTACTGACCTTAAAAATAAAAGTTATTTGACCAGCGAAAATGGAAAATGTCTTCATTTGGGAACAGTAAGGAATTGCAACTTGGGACAAGCAAGCTACAACAAAAGCCAAAGGCAAGTCCAACAAACAAAGGAGAGGAATGTTATTTTATGGAGAAAAAGGAGGAAGTGGGGAGGGGTTCTTTTGAATGAAAGTCCATTGGAGAAGAGCCGGAGTAGGGAGATGACAGTTTCTCATTGGCTGAGCTGCCGGGGTAGTCGATTCCTAGTAGGAGACGCAACGTACACCTTCTGTTGGGCCCTATGACTGACGATTCTTTCCGAGGGGCTTCTTCTAGTGGGGTGTGTGATTGACAGTTCTCCCTGTAATTGACGTCAAGCAGTACTGTACCAGCGCTTCCCCTTCTGGCCTCCCGACTCCATTTTAGTGAGAGTATTAATTTTGGCAATCAATATGGGTTTCAGGTGATGACCAAACTTGATGTGGGCCATCATTCTACAATCACAGCTAACTGTGTTACCGACAGAAGCAAAGCAGGAATTCCGATTTCCTGCCTTCCAAACTCCCATTCCTCCCAACCTCCACCCGGATGAGCTCAGATTCTAGGAGAGGGGACGTCAGACTCCTACATCCAGAACTCTGCAGCAGGTGGCAGTGTGCTGAGGGCTGTTCCCGGAGTGTCCCCAGAGGACTGCGGAAGTCCAGGGGAGTTCAGCCCTTGGGGGATCCACGTGGGGCGGGGGGCGGGGGGGGGACCAGGGTGTGGTTGAGGGAACCGCAGGCAGGAGTTTAGGCCGGAAGGCTGTGTGTTCAGAAAGTATGTGGGTTGATACATGAAGATGAGTTCGGCCTTGCCCTTGGGGTGTCAGGATTCATGGGAACACAGTGGCCGTGGCCAAGTAGCTTGGTGTTCCTTTCTCTGCAAAATGGGAGGCATCCCAGCACCCACTTCCCAGGGAAGAAGAGCAGGTTCCATGTGAGCTCATGCCGGCTGAGTGCTCGGCACAGCGGCTGTGGGTCCAGCTAATGGAGCTGACGTTATTACAGGGGCTTTCACGGGCAGGCGCAGGGAGGAGGCTAGAGGACAGGGGACAGGGCTCAGGGCCATGCTTCATCTTTCCGCTCCGCCTCTAGGCTCCCTTCTCCATGCTGCTTTCCTCTCTCATCTCTGTGTCCGTCTCGGGAATTGGGTCCTTGATCCATCACTTATGACCCACGTCACCCCGAGTAAGTTACTCACCCTCTCTGAACCTCAGTTTCCTCATCTGGGAAAGAGAGATGCAAATACTTTTGCTGAGAGTCTGTTATGAGGATTAAATGAGACACATACATGTAAAATGCCCATTATTTGGTACCCATTATTATTATTATTATTATTATTACCACAACTACTATTAATCTTTGACTTAGTCTGTCTCTCATCTTCTTTTTTCCCCTTTCTGGCTCCTTCTTTCTTTGCATTTCTCTTCTGTTAGTCTGTCTCCCTATTTGGGTCTGTGCCTAGGCTCCACGAGGCCAGGACAGGGGCTATCTCAGCCACCTGGGTCCCCAGCATCGCTAAACCCAGGCCCTGATACATACCCGATACCCCATACCCCAAATGAATGGAGCCCTGGTCTGTGCCACACCATGTTAGGCAATGCTGGGGACCCAGAGTGACTGAGCCAGCCCCAGCCCTGCCCTCACAAAGCTCACAGTCCAGGAGGGGAAATCATTATATGTTGAATGAATGAATGAGCTAACTTTGAGATGGCCTGGGAAGATTCAAAATATTGGGTGGAGGCATTTGAAGCAGAGAAAACTGTTAGAACCAAGGTTGGTGGGGGTTCTGGGAAGAGTTTGAAGAATCAAGAAGTCATGGAAAGAAGGCCTTGAAGGCTGTGGAGAGGAGCCTGAGCCTTTCTGCTGAGGGCACTGGGGAGCCATGGCAGGTTCTAGGCAGGGGTGGGACAGGGTCCAGTTTGTTCTTTAGCATGACCACTCTGCCTGGCTGCCCTATTGGAGGGTGAGGCTGTGGAGAGGTGCAAGGGAGAGAGGCCCCAGTTGGGTAGGAGACCTCGGAAAGGTGGGTCCTAGACCAGAGCAGGGGCTGCAGGGACAGAGAAGAGGAGCCAGATTCTACGATAGAAACCTGGAGGAAAATGCCTAGACCAGCCTGCTCTCCTAGAGCTAGGAAATGGGCTTCAAGGCTCACCCGCCGCCACCACCAGGGGGCAGCCAAGGCTACAAGTTTGAATTTATCAGGGGCTCCTCCCAGGGCAGGGAGTTTTGCACCCCTATTTAGAGGTTGGGGAAGGTTGGAACTGGATGTGGGGTCCTAGATGAGAGCCCCTCTGCTCTCCTGCGCCCATCCTGGCTTCTCGGGCCCCTGGAGCCCCCACTCCACCAGCACGAGATTATGTCAACACAGCCCCCCTGTTTCTGGCCAGGACAGTATTTGTCCTCTGGATCTGGGGAGGTCTCTATGGAGACGTGCTGCAAGGGGGAGGGGAGGTTGGGTGCGGGGGCACTGCCCACACCCGTCCGGAAGAGGGCGAGGGGAGCTGGGCATCTTGCCTCATCTCTGTGGGATCCTGTCTGAGAGAGTTTACCCCCATAACCATCTATCTGCGTCCCAAGACTCCTCTCTCTCCCCACCTCTCCCTCCCTCCCCTGTCTCCATCTCTGCCTGTTTCTCTGCATACCTGCATCTCAGGTCTCATCTCTGGGGGTCTCTTTCCCTACCTTTTGCTCCCTCCCCCTGGGTCCCCATCTCTCTGCTTCTCCACGTTCCCATCTGTCTGGGTATCACGTCTGTGTCTCGGTTTCTTTTGGATCCTGTCTCTCTCTTAGATGCCATGTTTTACTGCGCTTCTCTCTCTGGGCCCCTGTCTCTGGGTTCCTGTCTTTCCCTGGGCTGTGTGTGAATGTGTGTATCCCTGTCCCTGGAGCACTGTCGCCCTGTCTCACTGGGCCCATGTCACAGGCCCCAGTCTCCATCTGTCTCTCTGCCTCTCTCTGGTCCCCATGTTTGTGAGAGTCTCTCTCTTAGCCTCTCTCTTGCTGCCTGTCACTCTCTGTATCTGTGTGTGTGTGTGTCTCTCTCTCTGGGTCTCTGTCTTTCAAACCTCCTCTCAGCAGTCCTGAATCTCAGGGGGCTGGCTCAGCCTTCCATTTCTGGCCTCGGTCCCCATGGGGCACCCCCTCTCCCCATCCCTCTCTGCCTCATTTCTCCTGCACCATCTGCTGGCCCTCCAGGCCCCTGCCTGCTCCCTCAGGCTCTGCTGGGCAGCCCCATGGGGGAGGCACAGGCCCTGCAGCTTCCCCCCTCCCCCCCCCTCCCCCCCGGCATCCTAAGGTGGAGGCACTGCCTGCTCATCGCTGGGAGGTGGAGGGAGAGGACAACGGGGGCAGAACCGGGGGCAATGGAGGGAGAGAGACAGACAGACAAGCAGTGAGAAGATGGGGAAAAGGGGGAAGAGAAAGGAGAAAGTGTAAAAACAGGCAGAAAGAGTCTGATCTGGAGAATGTGGGAGCAAGAGAAATAAGCAGAGGAATGGAATGAAACCATAGGGAAGAGAAAAGACAGCCCGGTAAGCAAGAGAGGAAGACAGACAGACTGAGTGTGGGCTTGGAGACAAGTGGACAGGGGGATTCAAACCAGAGGGAGGGAGATGGACAGCGGAAAAGGAGAAGGGTGGGGAAAAGGGCATGGCTGTTTCTCTGTCTGCAGTTTCCTGAAGCCCTGTGCATAGGAAATAGGGAGGCCATGCTGTCCCCTCCCCAGGTCTCAGGAGACTGCAGAGGACCCCAGGAGAGCTGAGAAGGGCAGGGAGCCAGGCAGGGACCCAGGCATCTCCCCTCCTGCCTGCCCACCCCCACTTCTTGCACTGTTGTGCTCTGCGTTCTCCCGGAAGGGGTGATGGAGGGCCGCGGGGCTCTGAGCCCAGCATGGCGTTCACGCAGCTCCACAGCTCCTGCCTTGCTCATCTCTCCTCAGGGCCCCATATTTCAGGCTCCCTCTCCCTCCACCCCTCCCCATCTTCATCTCTCAATGTCTCCATCTCTGTTCGCATCTCTTCTCAGTCCCTGTTCTCTCTCCCTTTCTTTTCCAGATTTATTTTTTAGAGAGGGCGGGAGGGAGGGAGAAAGAGGGAGAGAAACATCAATGTGTGCTTGCCTCTCATGCGCCCTCACCTGAGGATCCAGCCTGCAAACCAGGCATGTGCCCTGACTGGGAATCAAACCAGCAACCCTTTGGTTTGCAGGCTGGCACTCAATCCACTGAACCACGCCAGCCAGGACCCCTGGTTCCTCTTTTTTGTTCTCTGTGTATTTCTGTCTGTTTCGATTTCTTTCTGCCTGTCTCTTTCTCTTGGTCTCTCTCATCTTTGTCTCTTCCTGTCTCTGTCCCTGTTCTTTCTTGGTCCTTGGTTTCTTTTCCTGTTTCTATCACCACCTCAATTTGTCTCCACTGCTTCCCCTCCCTCCTAGTCTCTTCCCTCCTCCGTTCCAACCTCCCCCTCCCACCTTCCCAGCCCTAGCAGAGAGACCCCCCAAGGCTCCCTGGGGACCAAGGACAGACTCCCTCCCACCCACCAGCCTCTCCCTGAGGTGCTGGGCAATCTCAGACTCATTTCCCTCTCCACCCATGAACTGAGCCTTTCCCAGGACCCAGAGGGCGCCAGGAATGTGGGGCAAAGAGCAGGGAGGCCATCTGGAGGCCAGGAAATCAGGACGCCCCCCATGTCACCCCCCCGCCCCCGACTTGCCTCCTTCTCCTTCCAGCCTCTGGTGATGGACCTCATGCCGCCCCTCATTCCCTGGCTCTCCCCAGGCCTCTAGGCCTCAGTTTCCCCTCTGCAAAATGGTCAGACTTGCCTCTGACCCACTTATCTCTTAGGTCCCAGGGGAGCGCGTGCTCTTGAATGCTAACAGCATGATTAATGTGCATGCATTGGTAGTTTGTATTAAAAGGGGCCAAGAGCACCGAAAGCTGGGACTCCGTTTCTAAGCCTTCCCCCCCCTCCACATGTACAGATGCCCCTCATAATTTAGGGCAAAGGAAGAGTCTGGAAGTGGAGACTGTGACCGTGAGACTGCATGAGGCTGTGGGTCCCTGTGGGACTGTGGGGTGATGCTGTGTGGTCCCGTGTGACTTGCGAGTGTGGGAGAGGCTGTGAAGGAGAGAGTTGTGTACCTGTACGCCCCCGGCACTGGATGCAACTGTGTGAGGGGGACAGCGTGACAGTGTGCTGCTGGGCGTCTGCGAGAGTGGGCCTCAGTGACAGTGGGGAGTGTGTGTCGTTGTCATTGGGGTGATGATGTGACTGCGTGAGCTGCGTAAAACATGGTCAGAGAGTCTGTGGGCGTGGTTGTGTAACGAACGTTGTGAGTTACCTGTCGTGTGTCATTAGGTAACTAATGACAGGTTTATAGGACTGTGTGAGCAACCACGTAACTGCATGTATTTAATCAACAAGCATTCTTTGAGCCTTTCCACTCAGTGCCCAAACCTGTGCCGAGTGATGCCGGGGGACCCAGAGGTGCCCTGGACCTGTCTTCAGGGGGCACACAGGCCAGTGGGGGTGGACAGATGGTGTTTGTGACGTGACTTGGTGTCTGTGTAAACGTCTGTGCTTCAAACAGCGTCGCTGGAACCGTGGGACACGGTGGTTGTGTCCACGCCCCAGGACGTGTGGCTGTGTGTGTCTGTGGATGAGTGTCAGCCTGGGGCTGAGAGGCCTTGACTCTCTGCGCGAGACTGTACACGGTACAGCTGTGAACATACGTGAGGAGCATGTTCTGTGAGGAACAGGATGTGACAGTCTGTGCTGAGCCTCTCTGTGTCTGTTAGTGGGACTGTGTGTGACACCGTGTGTGTGACTTCGTGACTGCCTGGGAGTCTGCGGGCAATGGCTGGGTGGGACAGTGTGAGAGACTACGGGGGGAGGGGGGTCCCCAGGATGATGGCTCCATGACTGCTCTCCCATGTGACCTTGAGTGACTGTGATACTCACAGGCGCTGGCCCCCTGTTCCCCCTTCCTGTTCGCCTGCCAGCCCTGGCCACGCCCCCTCCCACCACCACAGGCTGTCACCTCTTCCAGAGCCCAGGCGGAGCAGTGGAGGCGGCAGCAGAGACCGCAGCAGGACAGGTGAGGGCTCCCCAACCCCGACCCACCCCTCTTCCCCCATGGCCCCCTCAAGTCTCTGGGTCCCTCTCTCTCAGCCTATGCCTTTGTCTCTCTCTCTCTCTCTCTGCCCACGGTCTCTAATCTCCTGTCTGTCTGTCTCTCTGTAAGGTCCCAATCTCTGTCTCCCAATCTCTGTGTAGCTGCTACATATCTCTGTAACCTCTGCCTCTTCCCCCATTGGGGTCTGTCTCCGTGTCTCTATCTCCTCCTTATCTCCCAGCCCACATTTTTGCATGTTTCTTGGCCTTTTGGTCCCTGGTCTTTGCTGTGCCTCCCTAATTCGTGGGACTGGTGTCTGTGTGCTGGTCTGAGACACCCCCGCCTCCCCTTCCCCTACATGGTGCTGTGTGTGGACTGTTCGAGTGAGACCGATTTCCAGGCATGTGGCCCCTGCAGACCTAAGCCCGGGTCGGCCGCCTCCCTAGTCCCTAAGAAGAGGGATGTCCCATCCACTCTGGGCTTTATCCACAGCGGGGAAAGTTTTGTAAGGTCGGGTCTCTAACCGTGATTCGAAAACGCTTTGGGCTCAGAGAGTGGCAACTCCGAGGGTCATTTCAAGCTCCGTGCCCAACGGCTTCTGTGCCCTCCTCTCCAAGACGTGCCCAGGTTGCCCCCGAGCCTCTACTCCAAACTCCGGGTGACATTAGCACTTCCGCCCGTGCAGCTCTAGGGCAACCACGTCCTCAGCAAACAACCCCCTCCCCTTTCAGCGCAGCCACTCCAGCAACAGCTGGGGTTGTGTGGGGGGAATCACGTGTCCGGATCCCAGCCTCACCCCCCACGCACGCGTCTCTCCCACTGCCCCCAAATCATCACACATGGGGCGGCTGGGGGCGCTGCCTCAGAGTCCGCGTGTATGATCCCAGAGTTGGGTGGCGCTGGGGCTGGGGACCCGGGAGACCGGCTTCTGACCCTGCCGTCCGACCCTCCAGGCCGGCTGCCCCCGCGTGACCTGACCCTTCGCCGCCCATGCGCCGCGGCCCTCACCATGCCCAGCTGTCCGCCCTGGAGGCCGCTGCTGCTGCTCTCGCTGTGGGGGCCGCTGCTCCAGAGGGCGGAGGTGAGGATCCACGGAGCCACGGGAGTTCAAGGCTTGGAGGGAGGTCTGGGACTGGTTTTAAGTCTTCCCCCACTGCAGAGAGGGGGAAGACTGTCCCGCTTGTCCAGATTCAAGTTTAGATGGCTGTTTCCAATCCCTCTTCTTTCCTTCGCAAATCCTCTTGATGATTTCCAGCCACCACTTCCCCTACTTTTCCTGAAGGTTTTCAGTCCCCCACCCCCATGCCCCGTAACTCCCCTGGTGGTTTCTAGGCACCCCTCAAGAGTTAGAAGAGGTTTCTCAGCCACCCAAGACTCCCGGGCTAACAGGACAGCCCCTCCAAGTCCCTCTAGGGCTTCCGGCCCACACAAGCCATGCAGCCTGGGGGCGGAGGTCGGTCGGGGGTGGGGGGTCCTCCCTTCTCTTTTTCCTTAGACAGGCTCTGAGGGGCAGACAGCAGGGGAGCTATACCAGCGCTGGGAACGCTACCGCTGGGAGTGCCAGGAGACACTGGAAGCCGCGGAGCCCCCAGCAGGTGTGATTGAGGAGGAGGTGGGCTGGAGGGGAGGGGATGGGCTGGGGGGTTCGGCGGGGTGGGCTTGGGGTGGTCCTAGGACTAAAGGGTAGGGCCTGACAAAGTTGTCTGGGACAGATACTGGCCGGATCGGGGAGGCCTGGGTGGGCTTGGCCTCGGTGGGAGGGGCCTAGACCTGAGTGCCAGGCAACTCAGATTAGTGTGAGAAGCCTGGGAAGAAGCTTGTAATGGGTGGCGTCTTGGGGGAGGCTGCACCCCCCAAGGAGTGGAGTGGAGCCTGAAGTGGCCTGCAAAGGGCCTTGGGGGTGAAGGCTAGGAAGGGCCTAGCAGAGTGGGAAGCGTATGCGATGGGGAACTTGCTTGGTGGAGAGCCCAGAGTAGGGCTGAGAGTGTGCGGGGCCTTGGGGTCTTATGGGCGGAGCCATGGCGAAGCACACGGAAGGACCACTCCAGGTGGGCGGGCCTAGGGCAGGGCTTGTGTGTGTAAGGAGGAGAAGCATCGGGCTCGAGGAGTGGTAGGTCCACTCGATGTCTGGCCCCCCCACCCACCCCAGGCCTCGCCTGTAATGGGTCCTTCGATATGTACGTCTGCTGGAACTACGCTGCGCCCAACACCACTGTCCGTGCGTCCTGCCCCTGGTACCTGCCCTGGCACCGTCATGGTGAGATGCTCCCTGGACCACGGGCCCTTCCTGACACAAACAGCTCCTAACTCCTTTCCCGGGACGCCACTTCCCCAAAACTCACCTACACCCCGTCTCTTGCTCCTCTCTGTCCAGTTGGGTGTCCCCTCCGTCTGTCCAACACTGGCTGGGCCGCCCTGACCCTTGCTCTGTCTGATAATGCCCCTTCTCTGTCTCTACCTGTCCAAGGACCACCCGGTTCTTACTTTCTCTCCTTTTTCTGAATATGTCTGTGGGCATCCTAGTCTTCCTTTCCTAACTAGCTATGCTGTCCAGGGCCGGTTGTTTAACTTCTTTATGCCTCAGTCTCCTTATCTGTAAAACGGGATTGATGATAGTACCAACTTCATAGGCTTCTTGTGAATATTAAATTAGTACTGTGTAAAATTCCACATAATTGAGGGCTTATCCTCACCATCACCACATTGGCTATCTCTCTCACCTTTGTCTTACAATTGGTCTTTCTGTCTCCATCTCTCTCCGTGCTTCTGATTCCCCTCCCTCGATTCCCACAGTGGCTGCAGGCTTTGTCCTTCGCCAGTGTGGCAGTGATGGCCAATGGGGACCTTGGAGAGACCATTCTCAGTGTGAGAACCCAGACAAGAATGGGACCTTCCAGGTAAGAAGAGGTGAGGGATTCAGGTTGCATGTACAGGGAGACAGAAAGAGGCAGCCCCCTCAGACCAAGCCTGAATCCCTTGTATTGTTCACGATTCAGGGTTCCAAGTGATAGAAACTCAACTTAAATTTGCCTGATGGAGAATAAAATGTATTTACTTCTGTGGTTCAAAAATATAAGGCTACAGCTTCAGGCATAGCTGGATCTAGGTGCTTGAACTGTGTTGTTGGAAATCTCTGTTTTGCTCACTGTGTCGTGTCTATGTTTTTCTCTATGCTGGTCTCATCTTTTCTGTGGAGTGGAAAAGGTTTTCCCCATTAACACTGGGCTCACATCCCGCCAACCAGGCAACACTGTGGAGGAGACTGAGCTTCGTTCTCAATAGTCCCAGCCTAACGTCCCAGGACTGCCTTTTGGGAAATTTTATTTTCCAGTTACAGCTGGCATTCAACATTATATATTAGTTTCAGGTGTACAGCATAGTAGTTAAACAATCATGCAATTTACAGAGTGATCCCCTCAATATTTCAAGTACCCCCCTGGCTCCAAACTCACAGGACTGACGACTCCTCGTGCCCCAGTTTGGGTCCAATGCCTGCCCTGGACTCATCACTCTGTAGGAGAGTGTGGGGGAAAGGGCATTAGAATGTCCTGATTGGCTGGTCACACGTCCAGCCCTGGAGTGGAGCAGTGGAGTTAGCCCCACTCAGATGAGGGTAGTTGGATCCTCAAGAGAAAATTGAGGTGTTGGGCACGAAGAGCAGCTGTCTGTCTGGCCCCTTTCTGGCCCTGGGGAAGGAGCTGAGTTCTCTTCCTGTGTCTTCCCCACACCCCCAGGACCAAAGGCGGATCTTGGAGCGGCTACAGGTCGTTTACACCGTGGGCTACTCCCTGTCCCTGGCCGCACTACTGCTAGCCCTGCTCATCTTGGGTTGTTTCAGGTGGGACCCCCCAGCCATGAGGGGCAGAGGCAGAGACTGAGCCTCCGTTTGGAGGGTAACATGGGGGTGGTCAGGCTCCGCCAGCAACAAGCTCCCACCCAATGGAGGTTCTGCGGGAAGAAGGGCTGGGAGGTGGTTTAAGGGGCTCTATGTGGCCAAGGACAGGTCTCCAGGAGTCCCCAGACTGCCTCCCAAACCCCCAGGCGGCTGCGCTGCACTCGAAACTACATCCACATCAACCTGTTCACATCCTTCATGCTGCGGGCAGCAGCCATCCTCACCCGAGACCGGCTGCTCCCTCCACCTGGCCCCTCCCCTGGGGACCAGGCCCCTGTTCTGTGGGACCAGGTGAGCATCATCCTTCTCCTCCTCAAATTGGGATTCTGCCCGCTGTAGTAGACTAGGCGGTTCCCCATCTATTTACTACCCCGTACAGCACAAATTTTTCTGTCTTTTGACCACTCCAAATAGTTTTGGAGAGGGACTCCCAAGTCAGCCTCCTCTGTTGCTGACCCCATCACTTCCTGTATTGGAATTTTCCATTCTCTGTCACTGTATTACCAGTCATTGGACTTTTCCACCAGTGAGAGAGTCTTCTGCTGGAAGTGAGGAGGAGACAGGATAGGAGAAAGCAGCTGGTGGGGGGCACGGATTTGATAGATACCTGTTTAGTACTAATAGACAAGGTGAGAGAGGCCAGAGGCTGAGGACAGCAGTGAGAAAAACTATCTGGTAGCCACTTGGCCCTTGCCAGTTGTTAGGACTCGGTGGGGTGGGGGAATCTGGTTGCTGCAGGGTAACTCGATGGGATGGGAGAAACCTTTGGACAGGTGGAGTAACTGAGTTCACTTCTTAGAAGGAGATAGGGCTGGAGAGGCCATATTTGGGAGGGTCTGGGAGAACTTTGATAGTGAGATGGAAGATACCAATTGTTTAAGAGGTTAGAGTGGGAGAGTTCATATAGGGTGAGAGAAACCAGCCACAACTACTGTCCTTTGGTGATATAGAGTGGGAGAATATTTGATGACAAAAGATGGGGGTAGGCCCTGGCTGGTGTGGCTCAGTGGACTGTGTGCCGCCTGCGAACCAAAGAGTTGCCAGTTTGATTCCCAGTCAGGGCACATGCCTGAATTGCAGGCCAGGTCCCCAGTAGGGGGCACGTGAGAGGCAACCACACATTGATGTTTCTCTCCCTCTCTTTCTGCCTCTTTCCCTCTCTAAAAAGAAATAAAATTTTTTTAAAAAGAGAGAGAGATGGGGTTGAAGGACGACCAGGTGGAGGAAAGCTTGGGGACACCAGCGGCTCTGACTGCCCCCTCCTCATGTCTGGCCACCCCTCAGGCTATAACCACCTGCAGAACAGCCCAGATCGTGACCCAGTACTGCGTGGGCGCCAGCTACACGTGGCTACTGGTGGAGGGTATTTACCTGCACAGCCTCCTGGTGCTCGTGGGAGGCCCCTCTGGGAGCCACTTCCGCTGCTACCTGCTCCTCGGCTGGGGTGAGCCCCGACCCTGTCCCCTGCCCAGCCCAAGGCACCAGCGCTCCCCAACTACCCTGTTGGTCTGCCTCGGGAAGTCTCCTCCTCTCTCTAGGCGTTTGCCTCCCCACCTCGGCGGGGGAATTCCGCGGGTCTTGGGCCAGGCGGGGGGGCCCCCTACGCGTGCTGACAGCTGCGGCGGGGTGGGGGGCGGGGGTCGGGGTCTGCACAGGGGCCCCTGCGCTTTTCGTCATTCCCTGGGTGATCGTCAGGTACCTGTACGAGAACACGCAGTGAGTCGCGGGTCCTGGACCGGGCCTGGGAGGTGGGCGGGGCTTTGAGGCACGTGGGCAGGTGTGATGGAAACGTGGGGTGGTTCTGATGGCTTCTGGGGGCTTGGAGGGACCGTGGGTGGGGGTCTAAAGAAATGGCAGCTTGGAAAGATTGTCTTTGAGGACTACTGGAAGGGGCGGGGCCAGCATAGTAACAGGCGGGGCTTTAAAGAAGACGGGTGTGGCATTAAGGAAGATGGGCGGGGCCTGGCAAGTGAATAGGTGACCCGTGCCTCTAGCGGTTTCAACCTCTTAGCTTTACAACCCCTTCTCCAGGTGCTGGGAGCGGAACGAGGTCAAGGCCATTTGGTGGATCATACGCACCCCTATCCTCATGGCCATTTTGGTACTGCTGGCCCTGCCTCCTCCAGGCCGTCTTTAGGGATTTCCTATCCTGGGAAGATGGGCGCTACTCTCTACCTCCCAGGACAGGATCCGGCTGGCTCAGCCTCCCTCTCTCCCCGCAGATTAATTTCTTCATTTTTATCCGCATTCTTGGCATCCTCGTGTCCAAGCTGAGGACGCGGCAGATGCGCTACCGGGACTACCGGTTGAGGTAGGGAAGGGAGGGGGATAGGCAGGGAATGAGGGCGGGGCTTGAGATGGGGACCTGGGCCTCAGGACCGCTGCCACCCTCTCCCCCTAGGCTGGCTCGCTCCACGCTGGCGCTGGTGCCCTTGCTGGGTGTCCACGAGGTGGTGTTTGCTCCCGTGACAGAGGAACAGGCTCGGGGCCACCTGCGCTTCGCCAAACTCGGCTTTGAGATCTTCCTCAGCTCCTTCCAGGTGCTCAGGCTGGGCGCGGGGGCCACATCCTTCCACCCGGGCCCTTCTCCCCACAGGGGCAGGAGGGCTACAGCCATCCCCTGGCGCAGCTGCTGAAGCAGGTGCGAGGATGGGACTTTGTTCATTCATTCTACACCAAATACTGAGCTGGTGCTGTCCTGAGCTGAGGAAGCAGCAGGGACCAACACAGGAGACGGGTGGCCTCAGCAGTACTGCCTCCTGATGAAGACCTAGGGCTTTAAGACCTGACAGCTGGGGCCACACTGGGGTCTGGCACTTACCAGCTCTGTGGCCTTCACCTGAAGGTCAGAGCTAGGGTGGGTAAGGGAGTTACTTAAAGTGTAAAATGTAAGGGGGCCTACACTCCAAAATTAAAGGCTGACCTTGCACTTGCTTGCCCTAACCTGGGTCCCCACCCTGCTTTACCTCCTTGGGCCCAGTTTTCTCATCTCTGAAGTGGGCTCAACACTAGTTTCACCCCACAAAGCCTGTTCATTTCATTAAATTCAGCAGACATTGATTGAATATTTACTATGTGCTAAGCACTTTTCCAAGCTCACTGTGGGTATATGGCCAAGAACCAAAAGGTCTCTACCTCTAGTGGGAGAGACGGATGTTAAACACACCACATAAGTATTGGGTTGACCAAAAAGTCCATTTAGTTTTTTCCCGTAAAATAAAAGACACATTTTTCATTTTCACCAATAAATTTATTGATTTGAATATTTTGAGTATGTCGGCTATCTCCCACTATTGGCTTCTGGTGGGTAGAAGCCACGGGTGCCGCTGAACCTCTTCCGTAAGACAGCCCCACAGCAAAGAATTATTTGGCTAAATCTCAACAGTCCCAACAAACTTCGCAAACCACTTTTGACATTCCATCGGTCACAGCAGCTTCCCCATACACTGCACAAATCTTGTTTTTGCATTTCAGTTGTTTTTACCTTTCTTGATTAATAAAGCATAACACACAAAAAATCTGTATTTTCTTCCATCTTTAATATTAAAATGGCTGCACAAAAACTCACCAATTTTGATGAGTTTTTTTAATGCACGCTGATATGACAGCTGTCACAATACAATCTAACACAATTGTTTTGAATGAAGTTAAAGACAACTCAGCACTACTAGAACCATCGTACGGAAAAAATTAAACAAACTTTTTTTGCCAACCCAATAAAACATACAGAATGGCAGATGTTAAGATACACCTGGAGGGGGAAAAAAGCAAGAAAATAGAGGTGAGCATCAGATGAAGGGTGGGGTTATAGGTAGGGGATCAGGGAAGGCCTCCCTGAGAAGATATTGGAGCAGAGACGAGGAGGTGAGGGAATGAGCGAGGCAGATACTGGGGGAAAACGTTCCAGTAAGAGAAACCTTAAGGGTAAGATCCCTGAGGTGGGAGCGAAAGTCGGTCAGGATGGAGGAGGCCTGGCGTGCCGGAAGCAGTGGGAGCCAGCGGGAGGTAAGACAAGTAATAGCTTACCAATAACACATGTAAGTTACTGATTTGCATTAATTTCTCAAGTGATTTATTATTAATTGTAAATACAAGTGTATTTTATATTTATTTAAATTTCTATGTGAAATGTATCCAAATAGAAAATAATGAATGATTAAAACTATTAATAATGTATAATCAATAATTAAAATTAACTAATATCGGTAACTATAATAACTGGTTTGTTAATAATTAAGAATGATTATTTAATATAGAATAATGGAAAGAGAAGTCATAATAAGATTAAGAAAAAGGTTTGACACTATGTGCCAGGCCTACAGCTTCTTGCACATTAACACCTCAATTCTCACCACCACCACTGCGTCACCCCACTTTCCAGGTGAAGAAACTGAGGCCCAGAGGGGTTAAGCAGCTTTCCCAAGTGGGATAGATAGTAGGGAAGTGGTTGTCACATGCAGGGTCCTTTTTATTGCTCAGCAAACCGGACAGGGCAAGGGGTGGGCAGAGCAAGTGTGGGAGCCGGGAGCCAGGGAGAAGATGACTACCCAAGTCTAGGGCCAGGTAGCGGCAGCCGATGTGGTCTAGGGCCTGGCAAGGGTCCGAGCTTTTAAAGGGGTGTTTATAAACTTGTCCCCAACCCGCGGTTTAACACCGTGCCTTGTTTGACAGGGTTTGCTGGTCAGCGTCCTCTACTGCTTCATCAACAAGGAGGTAGGAAGTCCTGGCCCGCCGCCGCGCCCTCTGGCGGCCGCGCAGGGAACGGCGTGCCGGGCACCACCTCTGAGCGCCGTCCCGGTTGCAGGTGCAGTCGGAGATCCTCGGTGGCTGGCGCCGCTGCCGCCTGCGCCACGGCCTCAGCGAGGAGCCACACCAGCACCCGGAACGTGCCTCTTCGACCCTGCCATTGGGCTCGGGATCCCGCCAGGTCACCACTGGCCACACCCCGTCCTCGGGGAACCTCCCAGAGCCTGGGGAGGAGGCTGGCAGGGCCTTGGAAAGTTACTGCTAGGCAGTGGGGTACCTGCGATCATTCAGTTAGCATGTATTTACTGAGTGCCTACTGTGTACCAGGCCCCTTGTGGAGGGCGCTGGGGAAATGGGGGTTGGGGGGGTAGGAAACAGAAGACAAGGTCCCTGTCCTAGAGCTCACAACTGAGTGGGGGGGAAGCAGACCGTGAAGACAGTACGAGTTATATATACACTGTGGAATGGCTTATGAAGGAAAATTAGAAGGTGCCCAGGGTTTTCGGGGAGGGCATCCCTGAGGAAGAGACATTTACGCCACACCTGCAAGTGGTGAAGGAGACAGCTTTGGGAAGAACTGGCAGGCAAGATTCTAGGCAGAAGGAACAGCATCTGCAGAGGCGCTAGGGCAGGAAGGAGCTTGGCCTTGTCTTGGGAACAGAGAGGTGGCTTTCACAGCTGGAGCTGGGATGAGTCAGAGCCAACAAATGGAGAGAGAGCAGGCAGGGGCACAAGAGTTGGGATTTATTCCAGGTGCATTGAAAATTCTTAGCAGGAGCGTCTCATGGGCTAATGTGTTTTTTATTTATTTTATTTATTTATTTTTAGAGAGAGGGGAAGGGAGAAAGAGAGGGAGAGAAACATCAATGTGCGGTTGCTTCCCGTGCCCCTCATACTGTGGACCCAGTCCGCAACCCAGGCATGTGCCCCAACTGGGAATCGAACCTGCGATCCCCCGGTTTGCAGGCCATGCTCAATCCACTGAACCACACCAGCCAGGGCCTGATGTTTTAAACAGAACCTTCTGTCTGCCCCGTAGAGGAACGGATTGTTAGCGGCAGTGGAAGTGGGAGCCCAGTGAAGGCACTGCAGGCGGGAGGGGATGATGGCTGAAGCCGGGTGGTGGCCATGGAGGGTGTGAAGCAGCTGGACTCTGGAGCTCTTTTGATGGTACAGCTGAGCATTTGGCAATGGATTGCATGAGGACAGTTCGGCAAGGAGAGAAGCCCGGGAAGGCTTGTAGGTTTGAAACCGTGGAGAGAGGAGAGAGATAGGGAGGTTGTGTCAGGGTGGGGTGAACCAAGAGTGCTCTTTGGACATGTGAAGCTGGGACTAAGGGTCTGGAGCTCATGAGAGAGGTAAGAGTGGGAGACAGAAGTGTGAGCTCACTGGGGTGCAGAGAGTAGGATTCGGTGTGTAGACGGAGGCCTCAATCGAGACCTGACGTCATGAGGCCAGGGCCACTGCTAGCTGGGGAGTGTGGATGCACATCTCCACCCTCCTGGGGGGCCTCCAGGCCACTGGGAGAACTGGGGGGAACCAAGAGCCACAGTGTAGCTGGAGCACCCATACACATGTAAAACCCTTGCTTCTAAATCCTTCACCCCCCTCCCCCCAGATACTCACAGATTCAATTAGTAACTGGGTGTTGTCGATTATTTTCCTTGAGTCTCCAGCTCCCTGGACAAATGAACTCAGAGTCCTTTAACACGAGGTGGCCTCGTCGGGCCCCCTTTGTGAGTTCTGGGAGGGTAAGAGCTCTAGGGCAGGGCCCTTGTAAATAAAGCATAACAAAAACGTTGTGTGTTTTTAATCCTTATCCAAGGATGTTTGATTTTAGGGAGAGGAAGGGAGGGAGACATCAATCCAACCCGCAACCTAGGTACGTGCCCGGACTGGGGTCCACCCCGAACCATTCTGATGTACTGGACGTTGCTACAGTCGAGCCACCCGGCCAGGACCGTAGTTGTGTGGTGTGGGTGTGAGGATCTTTCTGGCCATGTCCTCAAAAGGAAATGACTGAGGCAGGCTGCCTGGCTGGGAGCCTGTGGTGGCCACACCCCCTGGAGGGTAGCACTCTTCATCCTCAGTCACGTGTTGCCATAACATGGACATCACAGCACATGGTGCTGCCGCTGTCCGCCCTGCGTAAGAGAGCTGCAGTCGAAAACGTTCGTGTGATCTGACGCTTACTTATAACCATTTGCAGTGCATACAATTAAGATGACGTGTGTGGGCCCTGGCTGGTGTGGCTCAGTGGTTAAGTGCTGGCCTTTGAACCAAAGGGTTGCTGGTTTGATTCCCAGTCAGGGAACACACCTGGGTTGTGGGCCATGGACCTCGTATGGGGCGCTTGAGAAGCAACCACATATTGATGTTTCTCTCCCTTTCTCCTCTAAAAAGAAATAAAATCTTTAAAAAAAATGATGTGTGTGGGCCAAACATCTTCGGAGGACTGCCTCTCTAGGAAGGTAGTATTAAGTGAAGCTGCAAGCCTCAAGTCTTCAAATGAAGAGTTTGATTATCTGGTTATTGAATACCTAGCTGTGGAAGGTTACATATATTATTTACATATAAACCATTTTTATTTAATTGTATTTTAACCACATTTTTTAATCATAAAATATATATGTAATACAAGTTTTGCCATCTTAACCAAAAGAAAAAGAGTAAAGCTGCAGGAAACAGCCCGGTTCAAATCTTAGTCTGCTACTTATTAGCTGTGTGAGTTGGAGAAAATTCTCAGCCTCTCTGTGCCTTAACTCCCTCCTCTGGGAATAGGAGGTAATAAATGACAGCGCCTGCTTGGAGCTGTCAGGAGGGAGTCTGAACAGCACAGAGCCTAGGGCTGTCAGCGACAGCTCAGCAGGTGACAGACAGCATGGCGGCCATCAGTACTCCGGTACCGACAGCTTTAAATGTGTATCTCCTCCCGTCAGTGAGGGCAGGCTTGGGGGGTGTCCCAGGCCCTGTTGTGCCCCAGCATGGCAACACAGAGCTAGACACAGAGGAGGTATCTGGGGGATGTTTCCCTGATTCAACAAACAGAAAAGAGAACAAACAAAATTTCAAGCAAGGATGACTCATTGAGAGGCAGGGAGAAAGGAGAGAGTAGTAAAGACAAGCTAAGATTAAACTAGGGAAGAGCAAAAGCCCTGTCCAATCGATTCACTCCACAGATGGGGAAACTGAGGCACGGAAGGGGCAGAGACAGGGTCTCTTCACCTGCTTGGGGAGGTCCTGATGCCGGTACTTGGCCCCACACCCAGCTGTCTCCCTCCCCCCGAGTCCGCCCCACTCACAGGGCCCTGGGAACAGACAGATGCCACTATAAAAAAACAGGACTTTATTGTTTTCATGTCAAGGGTCAAGTCTTTGCAGGCTGGGGGGCGATGAGTCCTGAGGGCAGGGAGGAAGCCCTACTTGCCGGCGATGAGCGGGTTCCGCAGGACCACGATGACCGAGTCCCCGCGCAGGAACATCTTGGAGATGTAGCGGTCCTTGTTGACTGGCTTGGACTTCTTCTTGCCCTTGCCACTCTTGGGGACCTCGGTCCACATCTCCTTCACATTCTCTAGCACCATGTTGCAGTGCCTGGTGGGGACAGGGAGTGGGGAGGCAGCGGGCGTGAGGGGGCGCCCTTCTCTTCAAGGTGCTGCCTTTCTCCAAAAGCGTGGCTGCAGGCCCTGGACCAGGACAGCCAGGTGGCCACCACCACCTCTGCAAGTCCTCATGGGGAGGCTGAGGCAAAGGACCGCATCCCTCTGTGCCTCAATTTCCCCCTCTGCAAAACGGAGACATTCACGGTGCCCAGTCATGGGGCTGTTGTGAAGGTTAAACAAACCGACACAGCATTCTTGCATAAAGGACTGAGAACAGGGCCCGGCACAGAGTGAAGCAGGCAGCTCAGTTTGCTTGCGCTTTCTGATTCCCAGTATTTCTGGGGGCTTCTGCAAGGGAGCTGCGTCCCTTTGGGGAACCAGAGGCCCCTGGGGCCTGAGGCGGCACCTGAGCCTCCACCAATCCTGCTTCGTCCCTGTCCTCAGAGTGCTGGGTGGGCGCATGTGAACACAGTATGGAGCAGCTCACTCAACAAATGCTTGTCACGAGTGAAACAGACAATATCCCTGCCCTCATGGGGTGTGCACTCTGGTGAGGGAAGAAGGACGCGAGGCAAGTGAACAAAGAGACCTGGGCCCGTAATGTGCTATCAGGTGCTAGCTGCTGTGAAGAAAAACTAGCCCTGGCTAGTGTGGCTCAGTGGGCTGAGCACCAGCCGGCGAACTGAAAGGTCACCGGTTCTATTCCCAGTCAGGGCGCATGTGTGGATTGCAGGCCGGGTCCCTGGTGGGGGGGCGTGTGAGAGGCAACCAAACAGTAGTATTGCTCTCCTTCCCTTCCCCTCTCTCTAAAAATAAAATAAAATAAATAAAATCTTGAAAGAAAAACTAAAGCAAGGTGAAGGGATAAAAGGATATGTAGAATTATCTCCAAATAGTAAGAAAAACTTTTTTTAAAAAAACTAAGAAGAGTAAGGAAGCTCTGTGCTTCGCTGTGGAGTGAAAAAGGCACGTGGGGAACAGTGAGATGGGAAGTTATCCTTGGCAGGGAAAAGGGGGTAAGGGTGGGAGAAGCCTTCTGCCCACTTGCTTTATTTTTATTTAATGTATTGCTTTTGGAGAGAGAGGAAAGGAGAAAGGAAGAGAAACGTCAATTTGTTATTCCACTTATTGACGCATTCATTGGTTGCTTCTTGACATGTGCCCTGACTGGGGATCGATCCCCCAACCTTGGCTTATGGGGATGACACTCTGACCAACAGAGCTACTTTACCTGGCCAGGGCTTCCCCACCAGCTCGTACAATGCAGCATCTTGGAAAGACACCTAGAGATTGGTGACAGTGGAGGGACCCAGGGGACAAGCCAGATGGAAAATCTCACTGGACTCTTACTAAGTGAAAAAGCCAAAGTCAGAAACTGTGCTGTGCCATTGGCAGTGATTTAAAAATGAAAAGCATCCATCATTATGTCTGATACTATATTCGAGTAATATTCCGGGAAGAGACCTGAGAGATCAGCCATGGCGGGGGCCCTGGGGACTGCATGGGGGGGCGGGCGCCAGGGAGGAAATACTTGCTATTCATTGGGTGCCTTCTGTATCTTTCAAATTTGGCTCAGTAAGTGCACCACTCACACGGAAAGCAACGTAATTAAGCGAACAGACAGGGAGGTTGAGAACGCGGGAGCTGACTCGCAGCAATATCCTCAGCCCACTGCTATGTGTGAAACAAGATGCCCCAGAGCACAGGGAAGCTTCTCTTTTAAAAACAGCTGATTTATGATAGTACTACGACGGGTCAGTTACACCAACACCGCGGAGGACTCCCTGAGTGGTATGTGACAGGGTACGCACTGGGGGGAAGGCCGGGTCGGCAGGAGGTTCATCTGGGGGCAGAGAAGGACTAGGGGAGAACGAAAAGGAGTCAACTTAACAGAAAAAAAAAAAAAAATTGTACATATACACCGCCACCTACTGCAAGCCCGCCAGGCGCCCAGGCCTCCTCTAAGCACTTTCTAAGCACTGAGCCATCAATCACGGCATCTCACCCCCGGGGAGGTAACACCAGTGTTGCCCCCGCCTGCAGAGCAGGCAGCTGGGCGCCCCAGGTCACACGGACTGTGGAAGTGGCCGAGACTACATGCTAGATCCAGGTGTCTCTGCCTCCTTGTGCTCGCACTTCCTGTTGTTCTTATTCTCATTTTAGTCAAAACGAGTAAAGCGAGGCTCAGCGGGCAAGGCTTATTCATCGTCACGCAACAGGTGGCGGCCAAAATATTCCAGAATTAAGCCCGAGCACACTACTGTGAGGAAAGCACTTCCCAAACGCTAGCTAAAGGCTTCTATGTTTGTTGAGCATTATCCTGCATTAGACACTGAGTCCAGCGCTTTTCATAATACCCTTCAGTCCTCACGACTGTTCTACCAAGGGCCTGACAGGGAAACAGGCCCAGAGGAAAAACCCACTTGCTATTCCCTGCAGCCGAAACACTCGAACCCCAGCCTGCGCGTTCATTTCGCTCAGGCCTGCTCACTGCTGCCTCTTCAGAGGGGGCTTCCCTTCGCAGTATTCCGCATCCTCCGCTGGCTTTACTTTTCTCCGTAGATCCTATCACTTCCTGCTGGTCTCCCTACCTATGACAAGCTCCCCGAGTTTAGGGACGTTTGTTTTAGTCACCGCTGCACCTCCTAGCCTGAAACAGCACCTGGCATAGCGCATGCTCGGATCAGGTAACAACTGGATGGAGAACCTCCTGTGTGCCAGGTGCTGTACTTACAGCCATTCACCACACTTGACGTGTATTAAGCCACTGAATCTTTGCAACCACTATGATTGCTGTCACCGTACAGAGGAGAGAGCCACCTGCTGAAGGTCACGTGACTGCTAAGAGGCAGAGGTGGGACATGAACCCATGAGGACTGGCTTCTAAGCAGATGACCATAACCCCTGCACTGCACAGCTGGAGAGGCGGCAAGAGACAGCCACCTCGGGTATTAAGGTGCTCACTCTCCCGGCTTCTGAGAAACCTGGTGGGCAGACTCCTTGGACTAGAGCTGGGACTGCTTCTCTAAGCCTGGACCGCACCCCTCCCAAGACCCTGTCAAAAAGCCTTCATGGAGGCCCTGGCTGGTGTGGCTCAGTGGATCGAGTTCCAGCCGCAGACCGAATAGTTGCAGGTTCGATTCCCAGTCGGGGCACATGCCTGGGTTGTGGGCCAGGTCTGCAGTTGGGGGTGTGAGAGAGGCAACTGATAGATCTATCTGTCACACATTGATGTTCTCTCCCTTTCTCTCTCCCTTCCTCTCTAAAAATAAAAAAAATCTTAAATAAATAAAGAGGCTTCACCTGTCAAAAGCCTTCACACGGCCCAGGAGCTTCTTGTTGTTGCGACAGTTGATGAGCACCTGGGTGTTGTTCTTGACCGACTGCGTGAGCACAGACAGCGGGCCTGTGTTAAACTCCTCCTCCTCCCGCTTCTGCAGCTCCTCTGGGGTCATCTCACTCTTGGGCTTGTTGAGGAGGCTCCTGAGTGGGCAAGCATGGAACGCATAGGTAAGAGAGCCTGAAGCATGGGTGTGCGCATCCTTGGGCTCAGTGTCTCCCAGCCTTTCCCCAACACACCCACCCTCCTGCTTGATCCTCACTTGGCATCCCCATTTGGACGCCTAATAGATTTCCAATCTTGCACATCCCAGACTGAGCTCCACAATGCCCAACCACCTCCACCTACTGTCTCCATAGCCTTCCTCATCTCCATCCGTGGTGACTCCATCCTTCTAGTCCTCGGAGCAAAAACTCTGATGTCAACTTCATTCTTTTCATTCTCTCCCATCCTACATTTCAATCTGTCAGCAAATCCTATCACCTGCCTCTAAACTATGTCCACAGTCTGCCTCTCTTACCTGAACCTCCATCATCTCCTGGAGTCTTACTGGTCTCCTTCCCTTCACCCACACTCCCCAGTGGTGTTCTCCGCAGAGGTCCCAGGAGTTGTGCAAAGGCCTAAGTCACATCACCTCACTCATCAACCCCCCCCCCCCACGGCTCCCATCTCATTGCAAAAAGTAAAATCCAAAGTTTTTACCATGCCCCGCATCAACCCGTCTTTCACTCTGTTCCAGCCCCAGTGGTCTCCTGGGTGGCTTAGAGATTAGGCAAACTTTCACCTTGGGCCTCTGCCATTTGTTCTTCCCTCTGCATGGATGCCTCCCCAGATACCTCTGTGGTTTGTTCTCATTTTCTTCAGGTCTTTTGCTCAAAAGTTACCTTCTCAGTATGTCCTTCAGTGCTAGCTTTTAAGTTAACGTCTCTCAAAACTGGCATTAGTTATTGTTTTTACTCTGCCCTGGTCACCAAACACACCGTATCCTCTGTTTATTAATCATTACATTTAACCAACTGTCTCCTCCCTCCCATAAGCTGCAGCAGAGGACTTGGGGAGGGGTATTCACTGATATATCCCATGTATCTACAGCAGTGTCTGGTACATGAGCACTGAATAAATAATTGCTTAATTGATAAATAAGTAAAATCATTTCTGTGTCTCATTATCCGGAAACGTCGCGAATTAGGTCGAAAAGCCAACCGTCTCCAGCTCAAATTATACGGATAGTCCCTCACCTCAAATCGTTATTTCTAAAAGCCCGCACTTCCCTCTCCCAGGTTCTTTATTCGTAAAGTCGCTTCCACTTAAAATTCATTTCAATAAGACTAATTATTTGAGAAAGCCGCCAGCCTATCATATGATAAAGCTGTTCCTCCTCCCGAACTCCGGAGCCGTCAAAGGCCCCACGCCCGTTCTCAAACTCAGGGAAAAAGTACGCCACTTGGCCCCTAAAATCGCCGCCTCCGCCCCCCATTCTGCCATCCCCTTCCAACGGTCAATGGCCAAATTTACACCCTCCACCCACTACCGCCGTTTACGCCTTGCCCGACTCACATGGTGGCGGTAGCTGCACAGTTGCAACACCTCCGTCTCCTCGGCGTTGCCTCGGCCTCCGAAGGGAGCGCGCGGAAGAGGCGGGACTTCCTCTTCCTGCAGCTCACTTCCGGGAAAGCCTACGCAAACTCGACCGGCGGCGTGGGCGTGGCCTGTTGCCATAGCGAGTCCGCCAGCCTTGCGCAGCGTTGGGGTTAAAGCCTTGCTTAGTGGTTCGAGGCCATTCAGGACCACACGGCTTAGGTGTTCACAGCAATGGAGAGAAAAAAAAAAAAGCGAGTCTGACTTAAACGATTTCATTGTAGATCGGCACAGGTGGCAGGAGAATAAGGGCACGCCATTTCCAAATGCCCGCCGGCCCTCTTTTGGGGGGCGCGGCCTCCGCGAAGCCAATCCACTGCTCACTTTCAGAAATAGACTCCACCCTTTTCCCTTAGGGGACGGTTCGCTGACGTGTATATTGATCTTTACAACTTCGCGAAACCAAGCCTTTGCCTACAACCGGGGGAGGG